>NW_023998416.1:34709639-34727762 GCF_014805625.2 Glossina fuscipes | reverse complement strand
ATATATATATATATATATATATATGTAAATATATATTGGCTTTGGGGAGGCTATTTTCATACTTCTCTTTTAATCATTTTCACGACGACTTTATTTGTATCGGGTTTTAGATAATTACAGCTAATGGCGGTGAATGCGGGCAAATCACTCATTTTCGAACTTGGTCTGTCAAGTTCAATTTTTTATTTGAATGATTGCAATCGTGGGCTTTGAAGGAGAGATACATAAGGCAAAAAATCAACACGCATTGTTAAATGACGCGTAGCACTTGATGTTTTCGCGTGTTACAAACTTCCTTGCTAAGTTCAAGGTCATTTTAACGGACTTTTTTTATTTCCTACCGCAAATCAACCGTAATTTTCCTTATGTGAGGAGTGAAAGTAGGGCCTCTGCTAATCAAACTCATTAATCAAGTGAATACATAAAACTAAATAAATTGTATCTGTACTTCCACGGTCTACGCATTCGAGATTGTTCCCATTTCTTTTTTAAGACATTTTAGATAGGGGCTATTAATGCACCCACTTTATTGTACTTTACTGTATAGTACTGTGAGGTAATTTTGGATTGGTCCAAGTACTTATGGGCTAATATGTTACATGTAAACATTTCAATGCACAGTATACTTTATATATATGTATGTTTGTAAATTTTTCAAAAAGAGAAAAATTTTTATGCTGTAAATGACTTGTGGCGCAAGGGTATATTAAATTTGTACGGACGTATGCAACACGCAGACGAACTTGAGATAGACTCACATTTTATTATACCAGCGGATTCAAAATCACTTTTACATCGATGTGAACCAGTTTGCCCGTCTCCTCGTTCGTTTGTTTTACATATTTGATTAACGAGTTTGCATCAAAACAAACGTAGGCTGGCAGAGTTCCTTTAAATGGAGATGCCTAGGGAGGATGGCTGAAATGTTGTCATTTTTAAATATTTCTTTTTTAATACTTAATTATACGCTTAATAATCTTTTCATATATGAATATTTTACAAAAATTTTCTTTTCAAACCCGCAAAAAATTGTGAAAAATCCCGTTGGGTTTACTCTACTGTTATGGATTAAGTACGTATGGATGTGTTTCCGTTTTGTTCTTCTTTTACTTGCATTAAAAACAGGATTACGAAACATGCTTTTAGTGTTAGAACCTATTTAAACTATTAATGCGTACCTCTGCAACAAAACAATCGGAATTAAAAACATTATCATCGTACGAATATATGACTGTATAGTGTATAACGTACAAACAAACATTAACATGTATAAACACGAATGGTTATCCCGCATATCTTTCCATTTACTACTTGTATATGTGTGTTATCGATTTGTAAATCGCTTTGCGGAGGGCACAACATAAAGGAATAAAAAAAAAAGGAAAATACAAAAACAATGAAAACAAGGGATATAATGCAAAATCAATAGATTATTGAAAGCAGGATTGAGTATATATTTGAGTATATATATATATATATATATATATATATATAAGGGAAATGAACTTTTTATAGTAGAAAAAATAATTGAAAGCAAGCAAAGGTAGAAAAGGTTCATGCGACGCCCCTTTTTATATAAATATTAAACAATTTGAGTAAACAATTTGAATGCGCAATCGATTTGACTCATGTGTGTGTATAAATAAACGAAATAATGAACTACTTTATGGTATTGTGTTGTTTTATAGAAGCACGTGATTAGTGCCCGATTGGGTTTGGAAAAAAAGGACTTTCGCCGCATTTATGGATACGAAAAACTGGGTCAATTAGAATTAAAGTCTTTTTCCCTTTTTTTTTTTCTAAAGGTGAACATGCGTAATAGTCATTGTGAGTGAGTTTTTTTTTTTTCGAACACAATGCCACACATCCAGGCAGCAACTTAACCAAATAATATCGATAAATACACATACATATACATATATTTTTTTTTAATTTCTATTTTTTATTATAGTAGGTGTACGAATAAGTTCTTTGTGTTGAAATTGTTCGCTTTGCAAAATCTGCTTGTCCGATTCATTTCTCCCGTAATTTCAGGTGTAGATAACTTGGACGCTGATGGGGTGTAAGTTGCAGTGCTGTACGAGCTAAAAAGATGCATGTCATTTATTCTCTTTTAAGCTGGATTAAGCTGAAAGATAGTGCAGCCAAAACTACGGATCTTGAGTGATCGGTTACTGAATGTAGTGCAGAAAATGAAGTAAGCTGTAAGACCGCTAGGAAGTGATGCTACGAGATTTTGCGCATGAAACTTTATTCTTGAAGACGAAAAATGATCGTATACGTCCGTCCGTCTCCAGCAGAAAGAACATAGCAATTGATCTTCAACTTGGGCTAGAGACTTCTCCTGCTTGCGGAACTATTCTCCAGACCAGTCTCTTTCTAATTAGCTCTGATTCATATCGATGTGATCATGTTTAACAGATTACTAGCAACTCATTAAAGTTTAAGATGTGCGACTTGAACCAGTAATCTCAAAAGTTCCAGACTGATGGCGTAATGATTTTGTCAGAAATAGAAGCGAGAAAATTGCCGATCAAAAGAACATACATTTTTTTCAAAGAAAAGTACACAAAACACTTTTGAGTTTTGAGGAAAAGAAGACTACGAGGTTTCTTCCTGTGCGCATAAAAATGACAGATTCATGCAGTCTTTTAAATCTTGAATTTAATTAAAATGAGAAAAAGAGAAGAAAACTAGAATTTTATTAGACAATAAATCAAGCGATTATCTACTGTTCACTGTTTTCAAGTACTTTGGAAATTCTCGCAAACGAAGCCCGCAATTGAAACCCCTTTTTAACATTCTGCCCTCTTTCGTTTCTGGTCATTTGATCACACTCACGACATATTTCTTCATTTTGTTTGCTGCCACGTGCTATGTGCATAATAGTTTCGCCGAATTTATGCTTAAGATGCATAACTTATGCGAGGAATGCTCTTATCGCAGACGAAAATCTTTAACACATAAAAACTTTAATGAAATTTAATGAATGTTAATGTTAGAGCATTATTTTATCTTACCCCTAAAGTTAAGGATATGGCACATGGATCGCCCATTTTCATAACTGAACATTCCTGCATAATATTTAAAATTTAAATTTATACGAAATGACTAAGGAGAGAGGGTTGTATAGCTTATCTTCTTCATTATTATTAAACGTACCACACTTGTGCAGATAACTGAAAGGCGGTTAAAGGGGAGAAAGCCTAAGAGCTTCCCATAAATCAAGCAAGAAAAAAAATCCTCTAAAATGCGGAAAAGTCACAACCCTTCGTACAAAGGGTTTTCGTCTCCACAAAAAAAAGAAGAAAACAACGAAACGCATAGAATGAGTGCAAGGTTTTCTTTCAACTATGCTTTCAGTGCACTGAGCCCAGAAGCGCAGGAATAAAACGAAATAAGCAACCAATTGCTTTAAAGACTTTTTATGTAGAAGACGTCGTAGCTAACAGAAAAAAGAATTTATATTTGCTTTTAGAGACCGCAACTCTTACCAATAGCTGGACATTATTTTTAGTTAATTGTCGGGACTGTAAGCTAACCTATGGGCCACAATAACTGATTTTTGAATTGACGAATACAAAAAGAAGGAAACACGTCATAGTCGAATTAGGATGAAGCTTTGATACTCAAACATCCTTTAAAGCAAACATTTAGCAATTGTAAAGAAGCGGCCGCAGCCTGGGAAGTATTTGCCCGCAGATATTGTAACTAACTTATCTAACAGATAACCCAAAGGTGGCGTCATAGTTATTAGATTTTCCGTTACCGCTTTTGCAGGTTACGATTTTTGGATTACGAGAATGAATACTTAGCAGCACTTTCCTTCGAATTAAGCAAGAAAAGCAATGTTTCTCGCGCACAGAACTTAATCTAGTCAAAGTTTCGAAACTCTGTCATGCATACACTTTGGAGGCTTAATTTACACTACAAGGAACAATAAGAGTTTCATTAAAGTTATTAAACATTTTCTGTACAAACAATTGTACAGGGAATTATATCACTCCCGCCAGGCATGGACAGCACGGAAAGCGTGTTTTCATTCCGTTGCTCAGATGCTTTTTAAATTGCAAAATGTTTCCTTCGTGAAACTTGGTGTAAGTAGATATTACTGTCTGGCCTTGTGGGGTCCATAGAAAGCAGAAGCTGAAAGTTCGCCCACAAATGCGACCAAATGGAGCAAACCTTCAACTTGAAATTTTTAGGAGACATTGTTCGAAAACTTGTTTCAGGATAACAGCGTATACCGCAGAGTGGAAAATTGACGCACCCCACTGTCTTAATATTACATATATTGGTTCGATGTACATATATACTTTTCTTACCCTGTCACACCAAAGGAATGCTTAACGTTGCTTAGATTTGGAAATTAAAAGAAAACAATCTTCCATGTATCGGTAAGAAAGCAATATTCCGGTCAGATAACAGATTGTTTAGTGATTATCCACACTACCTCCTGGTGGTAACTTCATATCAATTATACGAAAGAGTTTGCGGATTATTGAGTAGCAAAAATGACATATGTTGCAAACAAATTTATGCTTATGTAATGGTTTTTATGAATGTAATACATTCACTTGGTAAGTATGATTCACATCCGGTCGTTGTAAGTTGTTAGCTAGACTTAGGCTTAAAGTATTATGCACTGTAATGAAACTTATGTATACCGCAGAGTTTAGGGCTTAATTTCCCAATTACTTAAGCAGCATGAGTATACTACCACTGCTGAAAATGATAATGTTATAAAATGAATTGCACACACACACACACACAAATATTTGTGTTTTGAGAAAATGCATTCAACAGATTCGCACATTCAATCGTATAACACAGCCTATTGCACATACTGAACTTGGAAAGAAACTTGAGAAGAGAACAATTTGCAGAGATTTTGAGTTTCGTTTAGAGAATTTGTACTTTTGTGTATCTGGATGTGCAACTACAGTTAAAGAATTGCTTTGAAAAAGGCCTCCGTTAATTTTGGAACATTAAGCTTTGGTAAAATAGTTTTTAATTTAAAAACGAAAAAAAAAAAACAAGCAAAGAAACAAAGAAACTAGAGCGATCATGTTTACTGCTTATTATATTAGTTATATTAGGAAAGCTACGTGAAGAGCAAAAAGCAAAAGCCCGAGACACAACATGAAGAGAGATTTGGTTTGTAATGCGATTTTACTAAACCTAATGACATTGTACAAGGTGGCGGCAGTACACATAAAATATAAAAGCAAACTCTGTTGTACGCTCACCACCCAGAAAAAGTATCAGTAAATTCTGTTTTTCTATTTTTATTTTTTTACATTACCTTCTAAGATAAGTGGGTGCGGATTAAAATGAGGTGCAAAGGGAAGAAAATTAACGCAGATGTTAAATAGGTTGACGGAAGTGTAAACATAAAAAAAAGTACAAAAGTTAGCTAAAGCTAAACTTAGAAACTAAGATAATGTCACAAAAGCTAAAACAAACAACAACCTATAAGCCGAGCGTCACTTAAGTTTAAATGAAGGTTTAAGGTAAAGGCGAAAAGATAAAAAGAAATAAATTTAATACATTTTCCATAAAAATTCTCCTATCAAACTACTAGCACCGTCTTCGAAACAGTTGATATATAATACTTTGGGAAATATGAAGTTAGCGAAAAATGAATTGGAACGTGACAGCCTGGGCTTGGGGTGTCTATCAAGCATGAACTAAATAACAATCTCTATCTTCTTTTTTTTTTTCTTTTTTCTAGTAAGAAAGTTTGAAGAAATAAGTCGAATAAATTCAGAAAAATTATGAATCACTGCAGCCGTAACAACAAAACGAAGGAATAAATAGAATAAAGCAAAAAACTTATAACAAAATAATTAAATGAAATTATTTTCACAAAACTACGATAAACTAAAGCAAGATGTAAAGCGAATTGAATTACGTTTTTATGATGAACTCGACGATAGTTGAGGGTGGCGAGTTTAATCGCCCTAGCCTAGGAGGTAAATATTAACGCTTCCAACGTGTGAGCATACGCTCTCTCAAGTGCTGCCACGCGCTAACCGCTATTAAGGTATGGTCAACCGCACCGGGAATTGAACCCGAATATGCCGAGAGTTGATAGTCTCGGTTTTCATATACCACCCTTAACGGTACCCCAAATTACTTACAAGTGAAAATGGAGTGCACAACAAAATACCGAGAAAGTTCATACTCTTTTTCACTGCAATTCAAAGACACTTTCCTTACGAAAGAAGTGTACGGCGCATGCGTCAAACGTTCCCTGCCAAGCTTTCTCGTTTAATGCCGAGTCATTAAAAGCTTGTTTATTAGCACATTGATGGTAGACGACGTCGTCGTGCTTATTGATCACTTCGAAATGGTTTATCTCGATCGCGCCCGGTTGCGAAAGCACGAACGATCGTCTGGCCAGGTCAAGCGTACTCAAGACATGACATGACTTCATTTACAGTCCTACCAAAGAGAAAGCATTAAAACATGCAGAGCAAGTCCGTCTTTGCTACCGTTTCATGGCTTTTGAACCGTGACCTACTTCTTGCTATCTACTTTTTATCGCACATTCGGTTTAAGTTCAGTTACGTAACCACCATCTTTTCGTATCCAGCCTTATGTAAATGATTCAAGACTTTTTGGTCATTGTTTACTTTTCCATAACTATCAATTTTTTGGAAACCTTCATTGACTTTTGATAAAACAACTTTACCACACACACTATGAATGAATTGACATGTTTTCCCTGGAGTAGCATTGTGCAATAGAGAATATAAGAAAAATGTTTAAAAATTAATTTGGCTTATTTTGAAAACACAATTACTTTCAAATGCAACAACAAAAAGGAATTTTTTTTTTATTATTATTATTATCCACGGATTGTCAATTTTCACACGCGCCTCAATATGGCTTGATGGGGGAAACGTCACGAACTGTTCCTTTAACTCGATATTTGTAATTCATTTATTTGTTCAAGAAAATCTTCTAGATACAGGTAAGCAAACGCACTCTTTAAGGGATCCAGCAAAATATACTCTTTTCTTGCAAGTGTTAGACAACGAGGACATGAGAAGGCAACTAAAGATCCTTACACATAAAATAAACCAGTGTTTTATGCATATATTTCAAATTATAGAAAACGTACTGCACTTGAGTATCCTCATATATGTGATTGAGAAATTTCGTTACAAAAATTTTTATAAACTTTATATATATATATATATATATATATATATATATACATATATATATATATTGTTACGAAAATCCCAAATTCAGTTAACATCAGCTAAGTAATTTTCGTAATAATAAATTCCCTAAAGAAGGAAAAACCAAATGAGCATTCGTAGGCGCCTCATCAAGCTGCAGGCCGATGAAAATGATTAGCGGAAAAACCAGGCTGGGATTAGACCATAACCATAAATTTAGATATAGTAAGATGCTTGTGAAATTGTATATAAATAGAATATTTGTGAAAAGTAGAGTTAGTCTGGCAAGAACGTAGAAGTTGAGATTCCGGCCAAAATAAATTGTAAATAAATATTCCTACTATTGTGAAAGACAAAGCAGTAAAACAAAAGAACTTTGAAGTGCATTTCTCCTGATCAAAATATCCACGATCTAGTGATACGGACTGTATCTCATAAAAGCGAATTTCATAACAATGTTCTTTTTTTTTTTATACAACAGAGGAAGCAGTTATTGATGCCTTGTGTGCGGTATGATCACGGACCGATTCAAAAAACTCCTGTTTTCTCAATTCATCCACGCATCTGTTTCATCGTTAAGAGAAAACTTTAGGTGGCAATATCTGATAGGTAAAAGCCACGACCCACTTTCGGACAATGTTTACAATACAAAATGTATTCGGCACATGCAAGCGATCGTTGACTTTCGAGTTCATAAGAGCCGTTGGCTTTAAAGGTACTGAGAGCCTAAGAGAGGATAGTTTACGTTTGCAAAAACTCGATATCGAAAACTTATCTAATGTCTTAAACAACACGAAGCTGAAGCTTTTTTGTTTAAAAAACATTTCTTAAAGAAAAAACGGTTCAATGGTGACTGGATTTGGCATTGTACTATTAAAAATTCCTTGGTTTGTTGTTCCAGATGCAAAGTATTGGCCTATAGCGGTTGCGTAGCATACATTTTAAGACTTATATTGTTTTGTCAAGTCTAAAGTCCCGTAAACAACACAAATAATTTTTGAAAAATGATTCCACACATTTAGTTAACACAAGGCGTGTGTAACTGTAGGTACCCCATGACGTTACAACTGCAATTTTGATGGTAACGTAGCAATTGCGATGGTAACATTAATATATTCTATGCAAGGTACAGGAACAATAATAACCTTAGCATAAAATGTGTGAAAAACCACAGGCTTAATATGTATAACGAGCACCATAAAATATGTAAGCAAATCATTGTCGCGGTAACAATATTATTGGATAAAGATGATTGAACGAATGTATCGAGCAGTGTTTAGTTAGTTTTGGGCTTTAGCCTAAAGATGGACTATGGCATCCACACGTCATTGTTCCAAAAGACCTATGTACAATCGGCCAAACTTCAATACCATTGCGCTAATCATTCGACGGAGTCTATACTTCAAGAACACTACCGTGAGTACAACAATAAAAAATAAAATATTCATATTTTACGGCTACGTAAGAAGGTGGGAACTCACACAACAATAACCGACAGAAAAGAAAACACAACACAAAAAAAAAAGAACCGGATAAACAAAACGATGACAATGACTTGCAAAACTGTTTTAACTGTGAGAAAACATTTTCGTGCATAAATTACCAAGTTGGTCATAATGACTATCATGTAATGGATCCTTTAAAATGCTATGAAGAAGGACTTTTTCATGTAAGCAAACACTTTTTGCGAGAAAACTCCTTCAAGCTAGCACGTCCCGCCTTCGTCTAGTCTGGTTGGCGTCTAGTTTAATTGCAATGTCCGTCAATTTTCACTTTGTGGTTATGAAAGTTGCTTCCGAAACATCAGTCACGTCGCAAGAAATGCAAATTTACTTAAGCGATTTTTTAATACGCTTCTTCTTCTCTTTGCTATTATTTTAAACAGCGCGTGAAACGGCATCTCTTTTGCAAGACAAAGACTGCAAATTAAATGAAATAACAGTGACATACGAAGTACAAATTAGGCCGTAAATGTCTAGAAAGTATGAATGAATTCGAAGTGTACATGTTGCACATGCTGAGCGTTTACCTAACGCTGTGGCCGCTCTGGACGTTTTTCTCACGTCTAAATGCCTGGCTGCAAACAAATCTGGACCAAGCATAGAAGATTTTCTGTAAGCAAACATTGACCAAATGTCATACGCTAGTTCGGTATCCTAGATTTTCCGAATCAAGTAAGTGTTTAGCAAGTAATCAGACGGATTGATAGGGATTGCTAATAAAATCAATTCAACGCTGAACTTTGATTCTTTATGCTGCTTACTTGCAATCAATCTATGGCTTTTTTCATTGTACTCCTTATTAGATGAACCGAGTAACCATCCTTTGCCCATCGCTAGCGATATCGTGGAGGTATTGAATACTCAAGTAATATTGAGCGAAAGAGTAAAATTTAGTCTTTACAGGCGCGGACACGTAAATAGCACACATTCCGCTATGTGAATAAATACAAAAATTTATTCTTTTTTTCCAAAGTAATTTAAATACGTAACTATTTCAATCGCCTCTTTTCCTTCCCGACACAAATTAGCAATAGTTTTGTGATGCAGAACTCTAGTCATGGCCACGTTTAACAGCGATCCCAATTAATTTAAAACATAAAGCAAGTCCGATTCAAAAAAACATTGTTCAATTATTGGGTCATTTTTTATGTTTTTGCTCTATTGTCATTCCCAAAAAATGTTCCCATGTTTGGCAATTATTCTTATGACTCTTAAGCATATAAAGTGAACGTAGATGCACACAGCACGAAGAACGTCTTGAATAATTCTATTTTGACGAATTAACTTAACGTGAACTATTTAAAAGGGATAATACCGCTCCCATGTAACCATTCCTACGACAAGTAAACCTCAATATGGCCAAAAGGTTCAATGTTTGTTATTTTGCGATGAAGATTGGTCCATAATAACCTGACACAGATGTGCACGCTAGCATCAAGTTCAGTGGCCCACATAAGGCTATTTGCTGGACCCCATCCGACCAAAAATATACTACACATCATTTTTATTTTATCACAAAAATAAGAGAAGAATAAAAAAAAGCGGTGCACTATAGGATATCGAATTGTAGACTATGCCCAGCTACAGCATTTTTACTTTTACTTGTTTATTTTATATTATATAATTGCGATCGGTGAATTGAATACGAAAAGACATGAAAGTGAAACGGGCGAAGATTGCGGTATTTATGCATTCAAGACTGTATATTGAAAGAAAGTACCGTCTCTTTTTTTAGGTATCTTCTATAATATGCGATATATTCTTGGAGAATATCTTTCACAAAAAAGTAAAGTTTTTTTTATACAGTAGATGGGTGAGGGTTATGTTCATTTTGTCAAAATGCTTGCAACGCCCAGAACGAAGCATCAGAAACCCCACAAAGTGTATATATTCTTGATCAGCATCAAATTCTTAATCTATTTAAGCACATTCGTCTGTCCGTTGTAAACACTCCCCTGGCTGCAAAAATGAAGCTATCAAATTCAAATTTGGTAGTAAGAGTGGAAGTTTTTGCAAGCGGGTTGGTTTTGGAAATGGCCAAATTGGTAGAAGGAAATGCCCAAAGCATCACGTAAATTGAGAACAACTTTGTTCTTCAAAAGGATATTATAGTGCATCAAGGTTTCATTTTTTTTAATACCCTTATAGGGGACGGAAGCACGCTTCAAAAGTCCCACAAAGTATATAAATTCTTGGCCAGTTTCAAATCCGTCCGTCTGTGCCCCTGTCCATTGGTCCGTCTGCGCAACTGTGTAATATTTGTGGCATACCTTCTCCCGTTGCCCACAAATTTACAAAAGAATTTGGAAGTAACTTACACTTTTCCACGGACACGCCTACGCGACAAAAACGTTCCATTTGAAAATAGAAGAAATCGACAGCGCCCCCTCCATATTAAAGAGCATGAAAATTAAGTCTTTTATTTGTCTTGTCTTTCTTTGGGGTAAACGGTGATGGGTATAAAAGATTCGGTCCTGACCGAATATAATATTCTTACTTGTTTAATTTAACAAAAAAACATTTGAAGTCGAAAAATAACAATCAACGCCAACAATAAACCAAAGCAGACGTTATTCAATCGTAGCATAATATTAAAAGGGAATATCATCAACGAAAAGGATGAGTCACACAAATAGGCAGACAACTTATATATATATATATATATATATATATATATATATAGAAGAAAGAAGATGGTAAGAGCTTGAATACAACGCAGAATACAACATAGCTCACAGACCCGTAGCGAGACAAAAATAACAATAGCTTTTTTTACACAGCATTTACTAACAAACCAAGCATAATACATATATATAGATACAGACGCAAACATGGATCCATTGAGAAGAAGTGAAGAAAATCATAAGATAAATTAAGGAGTGTTTCTTAAAGTTAATCTCTCCAGTCAGTGGTGGTATATGCATATTCGATACCATTATAGGGTACCACCACATTAGGTATTTAGGTACATACGCGTATATCTGTAAGTGTTTGTGTGCACGTGTATTTGTATGCATGTAGTTTTCCGAAGATATGTAAAAGAGTGGCGCCTTGAAAATCATATTACAAACTTTAAAGTTACCCAAGTAACTTCTTTTCCATTTTTTATTTGTTTTGTGCTATTATTCACAAGAAGTGCACTCCCGCACGCGCATGCGGACGCACACGTACACACACATATGCGGAAATTCAGTTTTGAAGCTTCGAATAACAAAAGCAAAAAGCACGCGTAGACTTTCATGCGTTTTGTTGGTATATTACCGGAGAGAGATGTCGCGCTATTAAAAAAACCACAATCAGCAAACATGACGCCGTTGTCCCTACTTAGGTTCAAATGTGGCATATTGAGAATATTTGTTTACAAGTGTTGACAGCTGTCGCTTGCTTGGTTGTTTGTATTGCATGGTTTGTTGCATAGTTGGGGAAAAAAACCACAAGCCAAACTGACACACGCGACCGCTTGCTAAAGAATCTATGAAGAAAAAGGCGAGAAAAGTAATCGAGGAGCTTCTTGCTTGCGTCTGCCACTATAGAGACGACTAAGAGATTTGAAAAATTGCTCAAAAGCAAACTTCCGGTAAGCGTAAGCCTGTTCAAGTCTGTATTAAATAGGTAAAGAACACTCACCTGTCGTATCCATGTAAACGATTAAAATGCTAAAAACCGTCGCAAACAATAGGATACACAATGCTATAGGCAATAATTGACGATAAGGCGACGGACCCAAGCGTGGATCAAATTTTTTTAGATTTTTACTTCCGTTCGTTAAGCTTGACAACGGTAAAGGCGTCGGTGTTAACGTATTGGTATTGGTTTGGCTTTGATGCTGTAATTGATGGTGAATTTCGTGCAGATGCTGCTGCTGCTGCTGCTGCTGCTGCTCCAAAGGTTGTTTAGCTGTTGACGTATTTAAAACAGTAGTTGAGGTGACGGAAGAGGAGTTTAGAGTTTTAGACGTGTTGGCAGCTAATGTATTACTTGTCTGGCAACATGACTGTACCACCACTTGCTGTGTGCGGGGTTGATGAAAGTGTGACGTAATTCTTGTTGGCGTGGATAGCGGTGACGAGACAGTACTGGCAGATGGGCTAGTTAACGTGCTGCTCAAATCGCTTATACAACTCACATCGCCCACACTGCCGCTGAATGGATTGTCCACTGCTTTTTGAGTAGCATGAGAGGTTCGACTAAATCGATGCTGTAGATGATCATCTTCATCTACTGAGGCAAGTGTTGTGTTTCTTGAGTCTATACAATCTTTGGTGTTATTTCTTAAGCGAGATGCAAAAGGTAATCTTCGCCTTCTAGTCTCTTCCGCGTCCACTTCGTCCAAATTTCTAACTTCTAAGCCATGCTGCTCTGGCAGCGTGATGGCATCCTGTTGCTGTGACGACGACGTTATTAAATCAGTTCTCGAAGCAGTTTTTGCCAATGATTTATTGCAAACTCTTGCACTAATGGAGTTATGCCTTCTATGTTGATGATGCGCCTGGCTATGCACTAAGCTGTTTGCACCTCGTTCAGTACGTTGCAATTGCTCTGAAGCTAGTGCAGGGTGTGTGGAATATATTTTAGACATTATTCAGGGATTCGTTTAATTTTGGAAAATATATATATATATATATATTTTTTTTTTAATTTTTTCAGCCTTATATTTTGTGCAGGCTTTTCGTAGCGTTTTTAGGAAACTGTCCCTCGTTTTGACGACGGCTTTGTGTGGATGTTGTGGTGGCCGAAAATCTTCTTCCTAAACATTTTCTTAGTGATATTTGCTTTCAATGGATTTCAGAATAAATGCTGAAAATAAAAATCAATGGACAGAAATATATTTTTTATTATTTTATATAATATTATATATATATATATATATATACTTTATAAATCAGAAATTTTGAATAGCGTACGACCAAAGGTACAAAGGAGTAAGTGAAAGAGTCAAGTGAAAGAGGAATTATATAGAATTGCGTTCTGTAGAGACATTTTCTTATTCGATTGCATATCGGTCGCAAATATCCTGTAACACTATATATTTCAAATCGTTTTGCTTACGGTTTGGCAACACTTTATAGGTAACTGTACAGAATATAACACCCGTTTACATGTTTTGCTTCATATAAATATCGGCTTTTTCCTAATTGTGCACAGTTCTGAATAGCTCATGATTTACTTGGTCTTCCTACGTTTTAAGGAAATATATAAGATTCAATTTAAATTTCTACGATTTTCTTGTGATAATTTAACAAATAACGTCCGTTCTAATTGTGGGTCAGCCTTTGCTACAGTCAATCTGATTTTCGAACTTGATAGCCGTTGTCGGCTCTGTTTTAGTTTAGACTGTCCCGCGGAATGCTTTTCTTATGCTGAGATAGAATATGCATATAGACCATAGTAACTAATTGTACCTAAATATTAAATAACAACAAATGACTTTTTATAAGTATGACGATCGACTGTCGGTATATAAGCAGCGGCCATAAAGTTTGCAGCATTTAATCGTATGTAGGACGCTATTTAAATATTAACCCTAAGAAATGAATGAATGAATGAATGAATGAATGAATGAAGGAATGAATAATTTGTTATTAAAAATTGTTTTATTTGCCTGCCAAATTATTGTTTTTTATGATCTGCACACTCTTGCGTACGTTCGAGCATGTTTCCTGGTAAAAATATGGCCAAAATTGTCCGTTTTATCCTTCTCCAAAGACACTCACGCTACACGACCGACTTTTCTGAAAAAACAACTGACCATTTGTTTCGACCGAGAGACTCTTTTTTTTTATTCTCTTTTAACGGTCGACAACTGTTTACTTCCCAACTCATGTGAGTAAATCTATCTAGAATCGCCACCTATTGAAATTTTGTGGACTACCGTTGTCCACACCAAGCAGCAAGAGCTGGTTTGAGATTTTAGGAAATTACAGTTGCCTCAAGCTCACAAGGTGACGCTCTTCGAGCTTGGTACAGTAACTGATTTTGGATGACCTTTACGAGTTTCGTCAATAAGCGAACTGCAGTTGCGATCAAACTCGTTAAGGGAGATCGGGTATCCTCGCCGAAAGTGGAAGCAAGTTGATCGGTGGAGTCTTATGTTTATAATCCACAAATTAATTTCTACAAGTTAATTCTATTTTTTCACTGAGACACAATTTTCAAATCGCTTTAAACACAAAACAGAGCGGACCCAAGTGATAAAACGTTCTAGAGAAGATTATGCATAATCGAAAATGTTAAAGTTTCCAATGGCACCGGACAACATTTGCCTAAAATACAATAGTGCCTCACATAATTTCGATATGTCGACTGACGGTTGTCGGCGGCTGAATCGATTTTGTTATCCTATCTGAAATTTAAAATGCTTTCCAATGCAAGGCATAAAAATCACAGAAAAGCAAAACTCTTAAGGAGCTTACGAATGTTTGAAGCACATCTATAAGGGAAAAGAAAAAATATAGCGTACGGCTGCAATTGCATTGGCAATTGTGAATGAATATGTATGTGTGCGTTTATTTAAAAGAAATAAACACCACCTGTCAAAAATCTACACATCTAAGTAAATATTAAGAGCAGACGTTCATCTTCATATTTTCATGAATAACGCAAATGAAAAAAAATGTTAAGGATTTTTCAATAGTTTTAATTTTAAAAGCAACAACAATAATTGTATAAAATTACGGCATTTTTAACAACATTAAATGCCGCACCGTCTCTTCTGACAACAATACTCAAGCGAGAAGGAGAAGATGATCAGCATATTACCAACCAGACACAATGAAATGCAAACTGCAAAGCGTTTTAAACAGAGAAACCAAATTCAAACGACTGAAGGCTCTAATAAAACGGATCGAAATATCGGTACTTGTGCGCCTGCGCAACAGTCGGTTGCAAGAATAAATGAACCAATTCTTTCCTCTTGTCTTTCCTTTTTTTTGTTTTTTGTTTTCTTTCCTTCGTCTCTTCTTTCGTCTTTCCATAATATTTAATGAGATGTGAGTTGAACGACTACGACAACGACGACGACGACGACAGCAGATGTTTTATTTATTCTTTTAAGACTTTTTTTCTACATACGGTAGACTGACTAAAGGTAGGTTAGAATACAAAAACAACAAAAATAGCAACAACAAAAACAGTAATAATAAGAATTTTATGAACCATAAAGTTTTATACACATGTACTCTATCCAATCTACACATGCATGTCTAAAGTTTGTTTATGGAATGTACACAAGAGGCTGAAGAATCGTTTGGAAGCTAAAAAAAATTGATCTTTAGCATGATCGTAATTGTACCCGGTGACGATAATATTGGTATAGTTATGCTCTGACCAGTTATGCTCTTACAAGTAATAGGTGAGCATAAGTGCGCGAAAGTTTTTTGTTAGAAGATAATCATTAAAATTGAATTCGATTTATTTGAAGAAATATGAAGAACTTCTGAAAATACGATTCGAAAATCTTATAAGCAGCATGTACTCTCGATTCAGGCAGGCTCAACTCAGATTAGCATGTCTGGTACTTGTTTTCTTATCCTTCCACTTCCCCATCTCCTACGGAATTTATGGAAATTTTCTAATTAATTTCACTAAACAGGATAAACAAAGAGATTTCCTTGCTTATTTTATTTTCTTCTTCTTCTTCTTTTTTATCTTTTAAATAGATTTTAAAAACTAGCATTCTGCCAGAATGTTACCGGTTTTTGTTTTTAACTTAAAATTATATATATTTTTTAAAGTATTGACCATCGCCCGCCCCACACTTTCGCATCTCTCCAGCAATTTGTAAACTCTCTTCCGCAACGAATTGTTCGTCTTTTGAAGTAAACCATTTGTCGAATCACTTTCGATTATCGAAGTGTTTCTCAGACAATTTTGGCGCTGATGCAAACTAATGGTACTTAAGAGGATCCATGTGTTATGTTATAGCTGGCATGACATTACCACCCCGTCAAGCACTTTCAAGTTAACCACAATGAGTTTCTCTTCGCTCGAACAGTAAAATAAGATCATCTTAATATGGCCCTTACCATTCTAGCCGCCTTTTTATCCTGAAATTTTACTTATTCCTGAAACTTTGTAATTTTGCTATCGATTTGATGGTTAGTCCGGCGTAGTCGCCCCTACGTATTATCTTTTGTGTTCTCAAAATTAATTATCCGTCGCTCATGAAGATGCGACATATATGCATTCTTCAAGCAGCGCCTCGCGCCGCTCTCGTTGAATCTCTTATCCAGCTCATGTGGTCCCCATTTACTTGACTTTTGCCTCTTTTTTGGTAGGGGACTTTTTTGTGCACATGACACCTTTTAAAAGGAGAGAAATAACTTATGATAGCTGCTATCCCTTTAGAGCGATTTTTAGAAACCTTCATCGAACTCCTTTCCTACGATTGCGAGTGAAATGAATTGATTGAAGAAATTACGTGTGACATTTATGATATCGTATATGAATGCATATAAAATTTTTACTTTCTTCAGTCGCTTGCAAATAACGGAGGAAAAAAAAAAATAGACCTTCTATCGTATATAATGGAAATATCTACTCATGTGTGTCACACACATTGATTTTTCCTAAATTTTCTTCTTTTTTTTTTAAACGTTTGTTTTATTTCTTTATTTTTTTTTTTTTATATTCTTTCAGCCACCCCAAAAAGGCGCCTATAATAAAACGAAGACGTCTGGCTAGATATGTGCACACATAAATATCCGCGTACGCTTATAGACGGCAGACGTTAATACAAGTGGATACAATATATTTAATTGATTTTTTATATATTTTCAACATTTTTAGCAAATTTTTAAAATGTATTTTAGCTCAGTAAGACGAACAAGCGCAAAAAATTAAGAAAAGAAAACAAAAAAAAAAAAAAAAAAAAACAAAAAAGAATAAACCAAACACATACACAGACACACATATACATACCGACATTTGGATTCATGTTGAAGAAAAATTGTACTTTAGGTATATATGGAAAAACCATGTGTTCTTCTGTATATCTACATATATATATATATATATATACATATATATATATATATATATATACATATATATATATATATAAAAAAATAAGTGTATATATTACATACGAATATGTATATGGCTGTTATTGGCACTCTTATATAGATATATATATACAGTGGTAGTAGAAATGGTAGTTGCCAAGTGCAATAAAAATTCACGCGACTTGCAATAAGGCAGAAATAACAAACATAGAATCATGACCATGTGTCTTCTTGTCTGATTTGCTGTCTGTCTGCGCACTTCTTTGGCTAGTTATTTGGCTGCATGACTGGCTGGTTGGTTGGTTAGTTAGTTCGGTTTGGTTGGTTTGGTTCAATTGACTGGATAAAGTACACTAAGAGGGCAAAAAGTTCCAGTGCGCTGTCTTTATTATCGATTTCAACTTTTAAAATTGTCGTTGTCGTCGC
>NW_023998416.1:34670287-34709539 GCF_014805625.2 Glossina fuscipes | reverse complement strand
GCCGTTGCCGTTGCCGTTGCCTGTTTTGTTATTTATTTAAACTTAAGTAGCCCTACAAACAACATAAGCAAAACAAAATCTCAACACTATAAGGCAGCGCTGACACTTCCACAACAATCGATATTTTTTTAATACAAATACACGAATGAAACGGACACACAAATGTGTGTAAACGCGTAATGATTCTGTTAAATTTCTAAATCTTTAAGCAAGCAAATCAATCAAAAAAGCGAAGAAGATATAAGAAGAAATAAAATGTTATACAAATCAAGGCGTATAACACCTCTTAGAGGTAGACCCAAATTAAATGCAAATGTTGGGAAACTTTGCTTTGTGAAACGCGAAAACTTATCTAACCTGAAAAATCTTTAGTGTGCATTTACCGCATGCGTTCGTAAAGCGCGGATTGTATATACTTTTGCAATTTCGTAAATTTATTCATCAAAAATGTTAATGCGACAACGATTTGAAAGTGTTAAAAATTTAGTTTTCATTTTAATGAGAATTTTTGTAATCTTTTTTTTTTTTTTTTTTTTTGAACACAATACGTAGCCAAACATACACATACATGTATTTATATTCAAGTTTTGTTACTTTAATAGAGAAGTTTCGTAAGTTAAATGCAAAGAGCTTTGATTGTTCGGCTTTTGTGCAATTAACGGTGCGCATGTTAATCAAATATATATATATATATATACATATATATATATATATTTAAAAAAAAAAAAAAAAAATTTTGTAGAAAAAAAAAAATGTTTCTTGTTTGCTTACCGCTCAGAAACTCAGAACATTCGAATTTTGTTATTTTGTTTGTAACACGTAGAGAAATTCTATGAAGATTGCACAGAATGTAATCGTAAAGAACACTGTATCGTAGTTGTAAGGAAATACTTTTTTTTTTTTAATTTTTTCGTTAAGACATTGGCGTTTGTAGCACTTTCTTACCAGTTTTGCTATACGTACAGTGCGGAGAATTCGGAAGGAACGTTGAATGAAGTGTTTTTCCCGTTAACTGGTTGTAAATATAGATGAAAAACCTGATAATGCTAAGGTGGAAACCGAACGTAATTAAGAATCTCTTTCAATATTGGTAACATTATCGTGCTCTTTTGACCAAATAAACCCGACACCTTGCCCTAATTTAGCGCACTTGCAACTGGTTGCAGCACAAGATCATATTAATACGTTCTCTTTCTTTCACTACCTCACTTGTCTAAGACCGGCAGCTGAATCACCATTTAACGACTTACAATATTCCCGAAGTGCCGCAAGCATTAAGCGTTTGCAGATTGATCGCACTCAGCTCGATCCTGTGGATCAGCTTAGTCAGAAAGAGTTTTATCTTGTATTTAAGAAGACTTTCCGACGATGGGCTGATTATAGACTAGACTAGACTAGGCGATCTACGGGAGGAAATTCTTTTCTCGTTATATTTACACCATTATGGAAATCTTCACACTAGGGAATTGTTTCCGCGGTTTAACAAGGGTCAACGCATATTCTCTCTTCGGTCATTGGAAATTCCTTAGCGCGACAGATTCTAGCATCTGCTTTATGTGTCGGTTGGTCGTTTGGCAACGCCACTTCGGGGTGACTAGGATTGTGGAAAGAGATGCCAAGGGCCTGATTGTGCAATTGCTTTGCAATCATTCACTCGACCAAGAGATCGATAGAGCATTTAGTTAGGCAAAGAGCGAATGCCTTCCTGAGTCAAAAAACAAACTCAATTAAGTTCCTAATTCACTACATACGGCACCGAGCATCATGGACTTAAACTTGTGTAAGTGGATATAAATAGACTCACTTGTCTACTAAGGTATGGTATACTCTTTGAAATATCTAATGTGACCTGCATGCCGGACTCTTTTGGAACTTCTACACTCTTAGCATATTTACGTGCTTCATATAAAACGGTGTCATCGAGAAGCAACAGGAATTTCGAACGCCCTCCTAACATGATGTTAAAGCGTGTGGCAGACTTTTTTTTAGTGTAAGCCTTTGCTCATTCGTATGAAATCGTAAACGATTACATTGTTCATGCGCTCTTCTATTTTAACTGTAAAAAATGTAAAATTATTGCTGAAACTGTGAGCCTATTTTGATCATCTGATCATATCTGATCATATAAAAAAGATGCCGAAATCTTGGAGAGCTGCTGCATGGATTGTATCATTCTTAAAGGAGATTACACTGACAAAAAAAATAAAAATGAAAACTTTTCTTGCATATTTACGTCGGACATTTTTCATACAATCCACGCACATAGCACCATCCACAGACTATGATATCTTTATTCTTAGTGATGCAAAGATGAAGAGTTAAGCTTTGCTTCACATTTCTTGAATGAGTTCCATACAGTTTTCGAGTTTTCTCAATAACTAATAGAGGCATTGACAGACCAATCATTACATGTGAGAACCCTTTACTTAAAGAGTACTATGTCAGGAGCATTGCAAACGCGACCCTTTTCGTATAAGTATTCAACATCACTGGCACAACGTGCTCGTATTCTCTCCAATCATGTTTCCTTAGATCGCGAGGGTGTAAGAAAGTCGTTAAAGACTTGCGTTAAGTTGCATATATGTACTTTTTTTTCAAAGTAATTAAAGTCTTTATTAACCCAATTATGATTTCATTGTGACTTTTATAAAATGTTAATTGCGATTTAAATGATTTGATTAGAGCGAACATAAAAAAAATAAATGCTAGAATATCTTTTGTTTCTCCGTTGGATTAAGCTCTTGAGGCAATTTATTTATAGAAGCATATTGTGTAACTATGGAATAACTGTCGATGGCCATTCAAGGCTGCTGATTAATGCACCATTTCTTGAGAGTCTCTTAGGGTCATCGTGACAAAATAACGCCTAATATTGTTATGTATTCGTTTTTCTCCTGCTATTTAAATAGATTTTCTGAAATAGTAAAACCTGATAATTCTTCTCGTATTCGTCATTAAGGCCCCTAAACGATAAGAGACAATTCTATTTCACATGAAGCATTGCGTGTAATGATAAAAATGGACGCTCAAGTTAAATCTATTCATGTGTCTGCAAAAACTTCCCGTAGATATTGGTGCAGATTTATGTAATTTTTGCCTCGCGATCATGTGACAGACACCAATTGTACGCCGTACATTAGTTGAAAGTTGAAATATAAGCGACATCTATAAGCACAGAAGGGGGGCAGAAACTTACATACATTTCATCATCTATGTTTGCCATGATTTCTGGTGTGCGTTGCATGAAAGTTTTGAAAATATATTCCATGCCTGGAGCAGCTTAAAATTGACCCCAATATACATCCATGGACGTTTTGCCCAAGTCATAGCGATCATTTTCTTTCAGATATCCACCGAAATTGACATTTGGTTTCAGTACCGTTTGGAACATTACCACGGACAGACAGACAGTTGCACAACGAACAGAACTGAAAAATTAAATTTTTTTTAATCTTGAATTATATGGGATTACACGGATAGGGTTTTGATGGAGTAAGTGAATGTGAAAACTACGAACGGAGTGGAACTATTTTCCATCTTCAAGTAAGTCTCTAACGGAGTCTAAGTTTTAGCGTTTTCTAATGAAAACTACTCCCAGATAGTTGTCGTTTGTTGATAAATGAAGCCATTGTGCTAACATTTAACGGCTTTGGCCTTTTTTTCGAAATTTTCTCAATATTATGCGAGACATGTTGTAAAGAATTTCGAAGTCGACTTTGCTCGACCATAATACTTTGGCCCATTTACTTTGGAAGAAATGAAAGGGCATCGCGAGATCTTGCAAATACATGTCCCCTTTATGGAACGAAATTTTTAAATGAAGGGGTGTGACAGTAATAAATTTCGCAATGTTTTTTACGGAGCTTTCAGCCATAGGTCGACATTGCAATTGCAAAGATCTGCCTACAGAATTATGGGTAATAATAAAAAAAGATGCACAAATAATAGCGCGACGATATGGCAAAGGGCTGCCAACAGGGGCAGTTTGTATAAAGGTAAAAACTTAAACGATTGTATCCATTACTTTGCCAGTTAGCGAATAAAGATCGAAAAATTGTTGAGCTTTGTTTCCATTAAGCTACCAGACCGCATAAATCACAGCATCACAGCAGCAACATTGCCAGGCGCGCCCACGAAAAACATCGAGAGAGAAACATGGCAGAAAATTGACACTCATTACCACTTAAAAAAAAAAGAAGCAAAACAGAAAGGTCCACCGAATGATAAAATTCTAGCTTCACGTTTTGTTTACGTTTTAAATCCATATCTAATTCAATTTCTAATTATTATTTACATTTCGTTTACATTACGATGTAAACGGCTCGTTTTTTTCTCTCGTCTAAAATTCAAAGAAATGCGTGCGCAACTTTTCTTAATCAATTATGTACAGACACGAAAATGAATTACGGTTAACAAAACACTGTGGATAGTACTGTATAATTACAAAGGTCGTAAATAGAATTAAAATTGTATGCATTGTACTATGAAGCCCGAATGAGTGCTCGCTCTGCAAACGTCTTAGGAACAATTTTTGAAAATAAAAATATTTGGGAACATGTCGATATGAAATGCAGAAACGCTGAATATCAGCTAGACGAGCAGATAATAAGAGGTCGCCTACAACAACATCATAAGAAAAGAAAGGGAAGAAGCGTTGGGCATTATCTTTTCTAGTTATTCCACGTTACAAAATGTTTTACAGATTTACTATATTTTCCTTGGAGTGTAGTAAAGAAAATTTGTGCGTGTTTTTTTGTTTTGCTTCTCTTAAATAAATCAACACATCTTTTTTACTATTATCATAATGTTGTTCCGAGAACTGCAAAACGCAGAAAAAGGTAACAACACGCCAAACCACGACTTTGTACAATTTTGCTACCCTTCCCTTTCTCTCTTCCTTTAGACACTACTTACGACTCTTCTTCATTTCATTTGGTAGATGTAAGGTAAAGAAAAATTGTAGATCTTAAGTCATGCAGGTATTTCAGTGTACCTTTGTCTGTGTGTGTGTGTATGAGTTTTTGTGCATCGTTCAGTAAGTAAAATGAAGCTGAATGTATAAAAAAAAAAAAAATGGGGGAAAAAAAGTGAATTAAATTAAAGCCGTAGAAATGTGTATTGAACATTAAAACGGGGCTTCTCAAAGGAGGCTACTAATAAACCATGCAGTTCTTATCACAAGGAAATCTGAGGCAGTCAAGTTAGAGTTAAATCGAATCATTAATTGTTTGAATGAATGAAAAGAAGTGTTTGGAAAACTTATTGAGAAGAAAGAATGATTTTATGATTAAAAATTTTCTTTATTTTTACTAATACCATGGCATTACTTTGCAAACATATATTTTTTTACTTATATCATTTTTTTTTATCACGTTACAATTTTCTATATTTTATTTCGATTAAGAGAAAATCTATTTCACGAACACGAGTTAAACTCTATTTGATACTTAAATTTCGGTTTCTTCCAGTTACCCACTAACTGATAAAATCAATCACATATGGCTGACAAAATGAAATAAGAAAAATTTACAGCTATAAGAAAAATACAAGAATATATATATACATATAGGCGTACACATTCAAACTTCGTATATATTATGCAAATGTTCCAAGTAATTACTTCTCCTTTCAATAATGCATTTTGTGTTTACTCTCTGTGTGTTTGCCAAAATAACTTCTTGCTCTATTCATATAGGGCAAAAAGAATGCAATTGGTATTAATCTAAGCGAACTGTATAACCATATTGAATAACCAATAGCTTAAATTCTGGTTAAGAATACTTGTTAAAGAATCCGTTTACTAGTAAACCATCAGTTTGGATCAATATTTTAAACAAATGATCATTTTAAGCATTTTAAAAATATAAAATTTTGAACTTGAGAAAATAAAAATATTTCAGACTTTTACTCATAAATGCAAATAAAAAAAATAAATACACAAAAAAAAAAAAATTCAATAAAAACAAGTCTCGGAACTACTGTTTTACTTAACTTGAACATAGAATTAAGTTGAAAACATTCCAGAGCTATGTTTCGCGGTTAATGATCGGTGTTTCATATTGTATTGTAGCAGTGCATTAGCCATGTAACACTGATGACTGCCACCCCACAAATGATTTAGTAAGTAAAACAAAGTATGCATGTTATATATTATGGTTATATATGAAAAACACGTCAATAACAATACTTGTGAAACATAGCACAATTCTGGGGGAAGGAAAGAACGAAGTCGGTCCGTCGGTCCTTTATTTGTTGTGTAGAGAGAAATGTTTAAAAGTTAAAAGCACAGGTCTTTCTATAAATTATTAGGCGCTCATGCGTAACTGCCACGAAAACAGAGCACACAACATAGACAACATTGATACGATGATACAATGAATAATATGTGATCATTAAGAAGCAAGACAAAGAAGCATGAATAGAAGATTGTGTAAACGTAAAGAAAGAAAGAAAGAAAGAAAGAAAGAAAGAAAGAAAGAAAGAAAGAGAGAGAGAGAGAGAGAGAGAGAGAGAGAGAGAGAGAGAGAGAGAGTGAGAGAGAGAGAGAAAGAGAAAAAAAGGAAAAAACTTGAAAACAAGTTCTTCGAATACGAGTCCTTTTTTTATTGCATATGAAAACGACGTTCGTTCTTATTATTTTAGCTCCATATGTTATTCAGATATATTTCAAGCAATAAACACATTATTAGATGTACAATGGGTTTTATGTTAAGCGTAAGAGAAATAAACTTCGGAGGCAACATTTTTGAAATATTTTCTCTAATAAAAGCAAGAGAAACGTATGAATGAAATGAATGCTTCAATGCTATGTTACGCACACATGTAAATACAGTTAGTTACTGGTCAATTATTTTTTACCCCTAAACGAATTCAAAAAAAATTTTTTTGGGTATGCATTGCCGACCGAGATGATATCCTTAAGCTGAATTTGTTAATGAAAGTGAAGAAGAAACCAAGTGTTGACGGCTGTTGCCGTCCATATGGCGAATTGTTGCTGTTTGATCTGTTGTTCCCACCTGTGTGTGTGTGGTCCTCTTTTCTTTTTTTTTATTCGTTTTCTCTCATAAGGGTTAAAAAGAAAAAAATTTCATTTTTCTTTTTTAGTCACCTTAAAAAAAATCTTCTTCAATTTGTCATTTGCCACTATCAGCCAGCACAACGGCACCTTAAGCAAAACAAGTGGACATGTGTTGTTAGTTGTTGGTGGACGTAATAGTGTTGTATATACATAAATTAAAAACAAAAAAAAAACAAAAAAAATGAAACACTTGGCATTTTCTCACTATGGAAATGTCGTTACCTTTTGACCTTAAACCCCGAGGATCTAACAATAAATCATCAGAAGTTGCAGAATGCATAGTGCTAACTAAGAAATGTGAGTCTTATCTTATTTCAAAGTTTGCTAATGATTTTCCCTGTTTCGTTTTTTATGAAACCCCTACGGGTTCACAAATGTGTAAACTTTTGAACGAATTTATTTTTTAATGAAAAGCCAGCCGGGGAGGCCCTGCACACACCCTTAACTCGCATTGCAGTATTTTATTAAGTCCTCGTTAAAATTCTTTACTCATGTTATGTTGAATAATTGTTTAGTATTTCCAAGAATTAATCATAACATGAAAGCATTGGCATACGTACTCGGCTATACCTCTATGGATGTTTATTAATGTGACCAAGTGCATTTATCAGAGATTACTTGAATCATTTGCGCCCCTATCATCTACCGCTAAATTGTTCAGGCTAATCTTAGGAAGACACCTCTAATAGAGTAAATATTTATATAGAACAATCCAAACAGTTTCCAGATTCGTCTGAAAGGTAAGTGAGAAAGTAGTCTGTTATCGAATATGGGGCAATAACTACAAAATTGTAAATTACAGCCTACGACAAAAATTTTTTCTTCTCGATATCATCAAGGACGTCTCCGGTAAATGTAGCACTGTGAAGGTTAGGTAGAAGTGGGGAAAGAGAAAGACATGGGGAATGTTCGCAACTTAGTGGGTGCAGTCAGTAAGTTCTGAGTGACCAGTCACTATAGCTACCACCCGGTAAGGTTTACTGCGTTGGGATTTGAACCCACGACCTTATTCCAAGACATCGCAAGATCATTTAGAAGTATGAAATTCGTCCTCCGTCCCATCCATTAATTTAGTAACTTATTTTATAAATTTCGTATAAGGTGGTGGGTGGTTTCAAAGATTTTCCATAAGTCGAATGCTTACTTCTCTTACATACTTCTTTATTTGCTTCGCAACTGAATTCGATCAATGCACACAGCAATGCTTTGTTTATTACCCTCTTCGTAAAATAGTGGTGGTCTCTCACTTCAATTTCGTTTCATTTCTTTGCAATTTATTATCCTTTTAAACAGAAAGCTTTTATTCACTTATCCACATAAAATTGCTGTTGTCTATAATATTTTGCAATTCTCCCTTACAGTATATTTATTTTATTTACCTCGATGTGCAGTAAATTTCTTTTATAATTTTCCATTCTACTCTTCTACATATTATAATTGATTAAATGTGGAGCTACGGGAGTTCAATCACTTAACTTCAAAAGAAAGTGATTTAAGTGTCTTCGAAAACCATTAGTATGATTAAGTTAATTAAAGCAATTTTACGCAAAACAGATTTGTTTACTTGCGATAAACAATTATTTACTGTACTTTTAGTTCTACTCGTCTATATAAATAAAAAATTTCCCTCCTTTTATTTTCACAAGTTCTATATCTATTTTAACAGTTATTTGAAACCATAAACCATTTCTTATTAATAATTTCATTTCTTTAACAACCGTTAAGTCATTAAATAAAAACAAGTAATTGTACTATGCGAACGCAAACGAACTCATTCCACTCCGCAAGCACATCTACATACCTACATATATTAAGTGATGCCGAGTATGAGAGAAAAAGAGAGAAAAGGAAGAGGAAAATTAAGTTGTAATTTATTGGAAAATATGCAGAAAATATTAATATGTAAATATGTGAAGCGAGCCCTTTTAAGTATTCTTCATATTTCTTTTTTTTTGGGGATATGAAAAATTAATATTAAGGCTGCATAAATTAATCCTTAACGGTTTTTATTCGCCTCTGAACAATATTCATCAAGTATGACATTTACGACGTTTACTTTTACACTCCTATGACCTAAATCGTGCCTGATAATCAGATTTGGCCAAAAGAAAAAAAAAAAAGTACTCACAACATCACAACCATATACCACGCAACACCTTCCACCACTTTGCATAGTACAATTTTCACTTTATTTTCGCGATAAGCTAACAAAAGTTATATCTTATTTCCTGCTTTTGCGGAGAGCCCTTGTAGGTGCACCTTTTAATACTAAACATTACAAATTAAACTTTTGTGGAAAAGTTCACTTTTCGTGCCTGGTATGGGCTCAAAACTATAGCACTAAGCTATCTAAAAAAGTGTGAAAATAAATTCGAAATTACTCAGCAAAGACACCTTCCATATCCCTTAACAGAGCCCAGTTAAATGTTTAGAGTTAAGATATAGTAAATGGAAAACTTGTGTGTGGACACTGCATGAATCTACGAGCTAAACAAATTCAAACTCTGCTAGGAACGATATTTAACTATTTTTTGAAATCTGATAAGTTAGTGAAAAACGGCTGCGGAAAGCACCCCCGCAAAATCCCCGCATCTCTTGCTAAGTCTGCTAACGAAAGATGAAAGATAAATTTGAATATTTTTTGCGCAATCGAAAATATTTCCATATAGTTTCACGTATAATAAAGGTGGAGCACAGGTGACGCGATAGAGTTTCAAATTTGGGTGTTCTTCCATGCCCATTCTTCACTAACGTACCAAATTTCAAAAAATTATTAAAAATAGTCCCTATAAGCAACATTTGAATTCGTTCAGCGTATTTGAAAGGTATTTTTATACAAGTTCATGACGGGTTCACAAGACTATTTCACGTTCTTAATATGGAGGGAGTAGTCTTCCAAATGCAACTATGCCTTATTTATAAATATTTGACAGAATAATGTGACAGGGAAATGTTAGGCCTATTTGCCAGTTAGATTCGAATATTTCTTCACACCCTTATCGAGGTCTAATCTACAAACAAATTTTTTACATCAGCTTTTATACTAACATACTATTGCTCAGCGATTTTGACGACAAATTTTGAAAATTGGAAATTTATTTTGAATAATGACTTGTTGAAAGGTGGTAAGTATATGGCCCGATTCAATCTATTTTCAATACTGTTCACCTTTAGGCCACACCCCACCAGTTTAGTAGGTTTCTTGTAAATATATGTAAAGATTTGCGAGCTGTGTGTTGAACACAACTTTCGACTCACGTGGGTTTTAAGAATGATTGCAAACTGATGCGTTTATGTTGAGCCCGTCTGAATGTAATATGCATTCTCAGCATGCACTGTCCCAATGTAAGCATGCTTCCGATATATGAAACGTTGATTTGATAATATAAAACTGGTCCGCGATTTGAGGCCGTTCAAAAGACCTGTGGAAACACGATGAATTGCAAACAAGTGAAAGAAAGGGATATCAGTTAGTTGGGTAGGTATAATCCCTGGACGTTCATATGTTCATAGAAAGATCTACAGGCAAGGTGTCCTCTCGAATTGCTTTTGGAAATTAAACAAAAAATGAAAAGTGAAGATTCCGAGAATAGGGTGGATAAGAACCATAACTTTACTGTGTCCCAAAAAGCAAAAGGTGAAACAAATGTCGCGACAAGGTGTTGCTTAATGATGCGCAAACTGGCATACAGCCATAAATAATCCGGGAAAGGAAATAAACTCTTTACACATTTACTAATTGATTCATTGTTAGCCTAAGAAACATGAATCGCGAAAGCAGACCGACTAACATCCGAAACTCCAACTATATATAATCCTTGGAAACCAGATATTTGTCTTCGAGAAATTCACTTTCGTTGCATTGTTTGAAAATAAAAATTCCACTTAATTTTCGACCATAGTAAGATGTACTTTTTACTTAAGTGCTAATTATTAATAAAGCCTTTTTTCTGGAACCTGGAAGGAAGTTAGGAGGTGGAGCCGAACAATTTCTTCAACTAATTTGTTAATTGTGGGAACGGCGTCATCCTCAAAACGAAAACCCCCTATTTTCAACACATCAAGTGAGAGATTGCGCTTAAATTTTCCTTAGTGCCTCTGTATAGTATGACTAACTCGCACACAAGAAAATGAAGAAGGCAAGTAGAAAGAACAAACCAAGTGTGTAAGAATTATCGACCCGTTATGAAGTCCATGAGGGGTCGTTTTGTAAAAATAATTAATCAAATATGGAAATTAAAGAAAAATGTGTCAAAGTCTAAAATGCAATAAGACATAACCATTTAGATGCGGTCTAATACGGTCTAAAATATAACTGAACAACCAATGTCAAGAAGATCTACGTTCAGCCAACTTGATCACTAACTTGATAAAATGAAGGAGAAGAAGAAAATCTTATAAAAAACCAGTCGGAAATTTGTTTGCGCATACACGACAGTAACAAAAAGACAACTGAAATATGACCAAAAGGTTATGAGATTTCGAGAACACACACACGTGCCTTTTTGACCACACCAAAGTAAACGTGCTGGCAACAAAGAGAAAAAGATAAGATTTCGATTTCTGTAACTCGTATTTTCCCACACTCTGGTTTAATTTCTATTTCATAAAAATACAACACATGAGCGTCGTATCTATATATATATAATAAATATATATATATATATATATATATATATATATATATATATAAATATAAATAAAAATAAAAAAATAGATAGAAACATACAAAAACAAAAAAATTTATGAGTAAGAGATTTAATGTGTTTTAAATTAAAAAGTAATGTTTAAAGTTTATAGAGTTGCAACTGTCTACCACCACAAGGGTCAGAACTACTTTTTGTTATTTATGTGAGAACAACTGATTGTGCGTAAGAATTTCGTTGTTGTGGCTTTCAAGCAAACTTCAGATTTTTAATTAAAATAAACACATCCACACTCACCTAGATTGTTATATACGTTCGCGTTCTTATATAAAGAAAAAAAAAAAAAAAAACGAAAACGAAAAAGGGAAAAAAGAAGAAGAAACAAAGGATACAAAGCTTATATGCAGATCAATTCCTTTTTAACCCCTTGGGGAATGTTAAACTTTTTGTTTGATATATTTTAGAATTTTTACAAGAGAACTGCAACCTCAACTTGGCGATCCACTTACGTATACATATGTACATACATACATACATGCACATACATACATACATGTACATACATACATATACGTACACGACAATTTATGGCAAATTTCGTTTTGCTAAATTGAATGCGTACGCGTGTGTGTGTGTGTACTTGTGAGGCCAGTGTCATTCTTATCGCGTGTCACGTACGTTTAAAATATTCTTTTTAAGAAACCGAAGGGTTTTTGGTCTTTTCTTTCCTCTTTTCTCTTTACGTGCCTTTCGTCTCTTTTACTTCCATATCCTCGCATAATCTCTTTAATGCTTTAATAATAATTGTAAAGATTTTCATGGTATAAGTGTAAGAACATGCGTGCTTAGGCTTCTTAAGCTTACGGCACACAGCACACTGATGTCTGGCATTGATAAAAACAAACAACTCTTAAGGAAATAAAAATCTTCTTATCCCCGTACTTGGGAAAGCGAAGAGTAAACTAAGAAAATATTATAATAAAATAAGGGAATGTTCGTTCGTATAATGTTGTTTAGCGAATTACTTTTAAACCACCACCGACCATCATTATGCATTGATTGACCCCTTATTGCCTCTTTTATAAGCTCCTCGATGTTCGAACGTAATTCTATATATATTGTCGCAAACGAATAAATGAATGACTACCAGGTTAACTGACAGACGGAGCAACAGAACATCAAACATATATATATACATATATATATATATATATATGTATACATATACGTATATATGCGAGAATGGTAAGTACTAAGCGGCACATGGCAGGTGTTTATCACAGTCTTAAGCTCTTTTTTATTCACCTTGTACTGATTCCTTGCTTTTAACCCCAAAAACCTTTTTAATACATGCTTTTTTTTTCTTTTCATTTCTTTTGAATTTTTATTATTTGTTTATAGCGATGTCGTTGTTGTCATTTCCCCCTATGCGTTTCTTTTATCTTCTTCATGGAATTTATGGTCGGTTTTAATAAAATTTGACATTTATTAACGTCTGTCTATATATATTTATATGAGGTTATTGCATGGTGTGATTCTTATTGTCATAAATAAATTGTAGACGTAGGCGCTTTGCAGTTGCTCTTTGATTTGATTGTTTATGCCTTCATAATTCGATTAAGGTTTTCTCCTCTTAACGAGATGGCGCTTAATGCTTAATTGATTTGTTTCATCATTTTATGATCGTCTCTTGTATATCTTTTAGTTCTGTTATGATAAGAGCGCGAGTCAACATAAGATAGCATAATCTATATGATAGCATATATCTATAGGAAACCACTAGCGCCCCCATTCAATTATATATAGCCGAACACTCCGGCTACAAACATTGAAAATCTCACCGGACTCAGTTAAAAGGGTTTTCTTACCATTTATGAAAGGGTGAAAGCAATTATTACTATAACTAATTTATCCAGATATATAAATTATAAGACTACAGTCTTCAAGCATCTAAGGCCATCGACTGAAAATTCCTCCGCCCTTGAGATTTTAATCGGCGATCATCGAGTTGTTAGTCGCGGTTTTATATAAAAATATAATTTAAATTTGCCCTAAATAAAAAGTACAAAATGTAATGTTAGAATAAAAAAAATATATATATAAATCTTTTAACAGATCCCTGCTCTTATTATCCAAGTAAAATATTCACTACTCTACTTATGTGTCAACCAATGCTAGTGAATTCTGCACTTACGAGTGATCTCTTAATAATTTCAATACATTTTCAGTCTCTTAAATATTTGAGGGAAATGTTAGCAGGCTATGCTCCAAATTCATGCCAGGTAAACTTTTATTTAACGGAGAAATTTTCGATCTTCTTCGGAGCTGTGTCAGGTCTTCTCGGCGAACCGTGAGCGACTTTCAACCAGTTCTCGATTTCAGTTATGATTCTTTCAAAATTTAATCAACGGATAGACAAGTCAATCCGGATATCCTCAAACACTCAAACACAAGCAAAATGACAAAATTAATACACTGTCGCTTTACTCCAATCGTAGCGGCGGCAGAATTTATCATACGAATGTATTGGATGAACTAATCTTCTATTCTTTCCTTGAATTTTCTTAATGAATTTGTTTTTTTTTTTTTCACTTTTCAAAAATTATTAGAAAAAAGAAAATTTATAATTTTTCACTTATAAACACGCATTCATTCAGGCTAACAATAAAATTTATTTAAAGATTTTCGACGCAAGTTTTACCGAAAAGTTAGTGATACATTATTTTCACAGAGTTATGATCGTCTAGCATACTCACATGCACACGCACACAGCAGACGAGCAACCATAAAAGCTATACATGTCACTCAACACAGAAGCATTGAGAAACAAAGCATAAAAATATTTAAGTATCTTGTCTGTACTAAAATTTTATTAAAAAAATAAATAAATATTTGAAAGAAAAAAAAAAAAAAAAAAAAGAAATGATATAAGAAATGGTTTTTGTTTAATATAACAAGTGAAAATTTCCACGAAATCTATAAACAATTTGTGTATATTTATATTTACTTATTTATTTACTTTGATCAGATCGGTGCTGTAGTCGCTGAGAACAAATTTGTTATTATAGAGAAGCAATTAGAAAATATTAATAGAGCGAGGGAGAGAGAGATAGAGAGAAGGGAAGAGAGCTCGTTCGAGAGACCATTATAAGACATACCGGTGCATTGTGAAACTATTAAACTTGTTTTTGTTGTTTTTTTAAGTATTTACTACACATGCCATTTTAATGTTCCTTTTTTTTTTAAATATTCGTAAAAGTAATTAATACTTATTTTCTCTTCGAAAATAAATCGCTCTTATTGCGGCAGCTGTTGCTATTTCCCGAACCTAATGAAAAATATCTAATCATACATTGTTCACTACACTTACGATTTTTCATTATTTTACTTGTGTTACTTTTGCATAAACATTTAGGCGCATATTGCTATAGAGAGGAATGCACGCACACATCAAAGATTTCATAGATGGCCGACTTTTCACTTTTGCGTGATCAACTTTTTTCTGGGAGATGGGTCATGATCAACTTGCACAGCTACAATCAGACAAAGTGTCAGGACTATGAATTTATATTCATAACACACTATTGAACTTAGTTTCTTTTTATATGTAAGCAAAATGTTAATACGGTGACGGTTAGACAAAAAAAGGGAAGAAAGAGAAGGGCAGTGGTCGCCACCTTACCAGATCGCCAATTATCATACCTTTACCGACTGAACACTCGTTACGACTACGACAACTTCTCAACGCTAATTGTGTCCGGGGATGCCGATTTAGCAAACGTACTTCTGATCTACTTGGCCTTGTGCACTTCAGGATTAGCGTGCTGCTATCTGCTTCTGACGACGATCGAATAGAATGAGTGCCATGATCGACTGTTCGACTGCTATTCACCGCCACTGACTGACTTCAATAGGCCACTGACTACTCCTACCATAGACATTTTATATACGCTCTTTATTAGCTTGAGTTTATAAATCGATTAAATGCCATTAAAGTTCTAATGATAAGTTACTCTGAGAGGTTCGGTTGAGATTTGAAGCTCTTCTAAAATTAATTTGCATATACGAAATCGAAATTGTTTTATTATTATTTCAAATGTGAGGAACAATTTCAACAAAGCATAAGAAAACTTGCGACTTTCTAAAGTTACTTACTTACTTGAATAGAAAGTGCAAACACTCGCTTCCTTGCCAATAATCTGCGTTGAAGTCTGCGAAATTCTTACTTTAATATTAAAAAATGTTTCCTTTTTTTTTGGTTTTATTTGTTTAAAGGCATATGCCAAAGACGTATAAAAATTGGATATCGAAACAACGTTGTTCATGAACGCAAAAGGGAACAACATGTGTTTCTAATGTGAAAGATGCTTTCGTGCACGTGCCTGTTTGGAAAGATTATGATAGACAAGTTTCATGTATCATGTCAGTTGTTACACGGTGCAGTTCGAAAGGAAAATCAAATTTCTAAACAAGGTTTGAAGCCGAAAAATGTTCATCTTGCGTTCAAAACATCTGCTGGGATAGGTTTTTCTGTATTACAAAAACTACAGGTGTTAGTTTAAATGAAAGGTGCAGCCTCGTCCCTTTTACATAGGCATTTAAAAACAACAAAAAAAAAAAATGAAGTTTTCCTTAAAACGTGTCAAGATGTTTAGAAACATCTTGCGCTTAGCGTATTTGAATCATTCTCTATACGGAAATACGTTTGAATATTTTTACAGATTATTATTTAATTTTCCATTGAAATCTGATAGGACGGAAGCAGGTATCAGATGGTCGCTTCTGTTCATATGAGGATGGAAAATTTTCTAAATTATATTTTACAACAATTTTTGTAGTAATAGTAGGCACTTAGCTTGCAAGCAGGTCGTCTATTGAGATGTGAAAATCAATTGAAAGTTTTTCGGCTAAGTTAAGCGCGGACGAAGAGAATTTAAAGCCCGATGTAAACATACATAAGTTTTTTCTGCGCTATTGATACGTACGAGCCAACGCAACATTTTCGAGTGTCCGTTTGCTTATCTGCTCCCTGAAAAGGTAATCATAATTAGTTGTATGCACGTTTGCTTGTTTCGCTTTACTTGTGTCACGTTACGGTTATATGTAGCACTCACCACCAATGGCTGCGTAAGTGAGTAACATGTCGTATTTATATCGAAAGGGCTTTTATGAGTTTGTCGCATGCGTTTGGTTAATTATGTGGTGAGGTGAACAAGCACAGTAAAAAACAAAACTATTCTCGTCATGGATCAAATAAATAAATCAATTATAATTTTCTTATTGCTGCACTCCTTAACCGAAGATAAAATTAAATTCAAAAAAGTCTACAAACGATTTTCTACCGAGAGATTGCAAAAATCAAGGTAAAAATCAAAGAACGGGAGTTAAAAAAAAAGTTTCCGAGATTAAGCTCCGATCAATAACTTACAGATCGGTCGTCTTATTTAAGATTGACATCGGGTATCAGATCCTTATAACGAAAAATATAAAGGATTAAATTCAGTTTCAGTCAAATTCACATAGCAAAGCAAGTTGTACGCACAATCGTTTTGAGAAGCGTAACTGCGATCCACGCGGTGTGCCACGAGCTTAGGAGACCTGTAGCTAACATTGATTTTTGTGCGGATTGCATTACATGTTATATGACAGAACTTTTCATAGGGTTTTTTCATCAGTTCAAAAACTATGGCTGACACATACATTTATTACGGGTTTTGAAAGGAGATTTCTTTTGACTCAAAATCTGTCTTTGTGCAAAAAGAGCTAATGATTTTTAATACATATAAAAATTCAAATCATTTGAAATCAATCAAATTTCTTATTATATAATTTCTCACAGTACTTTTTCACTTACTTTACACTTTACAATGGATTCATATAACGTCGCTGCCTTTCTTTATTCTATTTTTTTAATTTCTACTCGCATTCAACGTAGTTTCTGTTGTTGTTATTAGATTTCCATTGATCTTTAAGTAAGAGTTTGTATTAATTTCACATCCAGCGGCCTTTGTGCTTGCACATGCGAAGATATCAGTGCGATAGTTGTTTGCTGCATGCAATCGTGTTCATGCTTCAATACCTGTCAAAACTTTCAACCGATGCAGAAAGAGAAGTATTAGACCACCAAAGCTAGACAAAGGCAAAGGCGTACATGTTGTGACGTTCTCTCTTGTTTCCATTCTATTCATTATTTCTTATGTGTAAGAATACGCATGCTATTGCACAAGGAATACCCATTTATCATCGACGAGCTGTCATCTGATTTGATTTGATTAAGTCGTGCCTCGATCCGTGTTTAGCGCGCAATATCTCCCATGAGAATTGTGAGATCCTGCAAGTAGGGTATCAGTAATTCGTTTTTGCTTTCGCGCTTTATTTTTCTTTATATTTTCTTTTTCTCCTCATGTATATACATATCAATAGTCTGCTGTTTTCTGAACATGTTCTAGCGAAGATGAGAGTAAAAAACAAATATTATGAAAAGAAGGCAATGGCTGGAAGGTCTGTATTGTAAGACAATTTCTTGTACAAGAACGAAATGGTGAAAGATAATATAACTGCTTTCGCATTCTTCTTCTGCCTCTTTCTCTCCATATGAAAAGCATACGAAGCAACAATCCAAAAATGGTAAAACAAGGCGAGGTCGCAATAACTGAATGACTTGTTGGTTATTTCATAATCACACAACTGTAATGAGCGTTTGTATATATATATATATATATATATATATATATATATATATATCTAATGATGATAACGATTTTAAAATATTATTGTCTTTAAAATTGTTAACAACCTCGCCATGCTATTCGTTTTAGTTTTAGTATTAGTAATAATAAGTGCATTATAATAAGAGAGATGTTAATGCCTCACCTACTCTCGTAGAGCAGAAACAATGCACTTGTTGATTAATTTAAGTAAAAAAAAATAAATTAATTTTTTTCTTATATATATATATATATATATATACCGTAAAATTTATGTTCCAGGCTATCCATGTTTGACTCGTGTCAGAAGAAACCAAAAAAGAATTATTGACCGCAGATATGTATGCAGTAATCTTTATGTGAAATTTTTCTTTTTTTTTTGCGTTCTTCCTTAAGATCAAACAGCCAACAAACAGACGCATAAAAATATCTTTCGTTCTTAAAAAGCCGACTCATATACTTTGCTAAATTATTCCTAACAGCAGACAAAGTGATGCTACTCCGTGCTATTAAGGAATATTTAAAGAGCAATTGAAAATATGCGTGGCTCGAAACGAATCGAATGATACCTACGAAATTCATCAGTTAGCATCTATACGCTCGATCTTACCCCTACTATGGCGAAGTGCTGACAACAAGCTCTATATGAGCTTGAATTCAAATTTAAGATAATTCGTGAACACGATCTCAGTGCATTAGTGGAGCGCAGCTTATTAATTGAATTTAAATTTGAATTTAAGTACGAAGTCGGTAGTAGACGAGAGCATTAAGAAGAGTAGCAGAGTAGCGGAAGCAACAGGATGGAATAACCAAATTAGGTTATAAAGCTCGTCTAAATTATCACAGAGGACCCTAAGTGTCTTTGTCGGGAGGATAGGAACGTAAAAATCGATCTCATTTAACAAAAGCAACATTATTTTATAAAAATTTGTTATAGGCCGTAAGCCATTCTGCGCAATATTTTGACGCTTTCCCCGGTGCCGGTCTCTTTTTTAACTTCAAACTCCATCCGAGACATTCAACATGACTTAATGAATTGCTTCAGATAGACTGCCCACATCGACTACGCATTCAAGGGATTTTTAATATTATTACGACTATGCATATATATAATTCATGTAATCTGCCCTACGAAAAAGATATCAATTTACTTTACCCAATCTCCGTTTATGTGCAAATGGAAAGGTAAAATTAATATAACTCAAGTTTTTTGGTGGTTGACATAAAAATTAGAAGATATTATAAAAACTGAACAAACCACAAAAACAAGCTCACACAACACGTAATCATAATATTAAATTCAAGGAAATCAAATCAAAAGTATTTAAAGTAATTTTTGATCAGCAAACAACATGAACAACATAAATAAGTCAATAACAGCAGCAACACTCACAAAGAAAAAGCGAACAGAGTTGGAAAGAAAAGCGCAGCACAAGCAAGAGAGTAAGAAGGAATGTTTCTTGATCCCGAAAACATTATGCAGAAGCATCAAGTCTATCGACCCTTCACGTTATGATTATTTGAAAATCATAAAAAGTATGATAAGAAAGTAATTGAAAATATGGAGAATCAAGATCCGGACGTATGTACCAAGTTTAGAAAAAGGTCGACCGTTGAATACTCTAACCGACTCTGATAAAGTAATTTTTATATTCCCTTAGCACGTAAAAGAATACTTTCCATGGAAGCTCTGATATGGGAAAAGGCACAACACAACGTGAGCTAACTTGGTTTTAACTTGGCAAACAATTTGTCAAGCATTTTATCCTTTTTTAGTAATTTTCGTGACAAAGTACGAAAAATTAGACCTTGTTGCTTAATTTTCATCCCAATGCGAATGAATCCCGAAAAGTAAGCCTACGTGGTCCCAAGGTGGCCTAGTTCAGTTATTTGATTTTACCGAACCGATTTTCATCACAAAATATTGATAATTACAGGAAAAGGTGACGGACGGATTTGACGGAATTACTTTTTATATCAAACTGCTATTATAGACTAATTTCCAATATTAATTATAGAAAACTAGACCTGTTTGTTATATTTGCAAAGACTTAGTTTTCATGGGAATTAAATTATTATCTTTTCTTCAAAATATATCTTTTTCGTATCGTATCATCCTATGATAGCATATTTATGCGATTTTTTCAGAACTCTCTTAGGAAACTTTGTCATTGCTCGTCATCACTGTTTACAAGAACGTACCTCTAATAGCAAGTACGCAAAGAGAATTGTCGGAATTTTAAAATAAGCAGATGAACAGCAAGGAGGAACAATATGTAGATCGATTTTTAATTATTTAAATTCCTTGTTAAAATGACGTGAAACTGGTGACAAGGCATATTAAATTTCTCTGGCTTCTATCTTGCAATTCAAATGATTTCATCGAATATGACTTCCCGCGTTTTTTCCGCCAAGTCGTCTTAATTTGGCTTTCGATCGCCACAATTTCGGTTCGTCATGATTTGCAGTCGCTTATACTACTCAGGAAGCAATCATTATCGTAAGCTTGGGTGAATTATGTAGAAATGTTTTATTGGATTTGGGAAAAATGTATATTTTTGCTCCCTGTTGTCATATCCACAAAGTCATCTTAGACGTTAAAAATTGATCATCCGTAGATCTATGGTAATGTGAACAAACTTGTTCTTTAGAGGAAATATGCAGTTTTTGGAGTAACATGAATGGCTTGAGTTGATTTTTGTATTGATTGAAAGTCGTTTCGCTTGAGATTTTCCCACGAATCGCGGTTCCATTATTGCAGTAATGGACTTGACTAAGTAATCTTCGTAAGACTGTTATAAAAATATTTTTGTTTCTCCAGTAGAAAATATGACTTTAGAATCGGGTAACTTTGGTTACACTAAGCCTATCAAGCCACACCTAAACGCCTTCGAAAAGCAAATCTCACGTAGATAGTGAAAACAAAAAAAAGCGTTGCAGACCACGGAAGACATTTGTTGTCATAATCAACAACATTCAAATGCTTTACTGGTTTCACAGTTGAAATTCGAGAGACAACGATGCCATCTTATGATTAGGTAGCTAAATCTTAACCCTGGGATAGTTTCTACATAAAGAAAGCCGACATTCAGGCACCAGGGTTATGCCTATCACTGCTGAGAGAATCAAGCCACTTTTGCAAGCACTGAAAACGGACAATCGAAAGTTGGTCGCCTACGACTTGACGTGTGAAAATCACTTTGTATTCTATCAGGCCAGCGCTATCCTAAACTAATTCCTAACGAACCCTGATATATTTCTTTCTTGTGAAATATTTTACTACACTTTTACTTATATTGTCCGACCCATTTATTTATTTTTTTTTTTTGCTTTTTAAACAACGGAATGACTTAAAGTCTATTGTTTCTGTTTTTCAAATTTATCGTTCGTTACAGACCGACGATGATATGATTCCGTATTTCCTTGAAGAAGATTCTATTCAACTGCCTTATCATTACTTTGAGGGTACGATGTATAAAAAAAATGTATGAAAAAATTAAAGTAAATGCAAATGCAAATATTCTTGAAGCATCGAGGATCTCATTAAAGAAGATGAAGAATTGATAGAATTTTATTGTGTATAACTTCTTCACATATATCGTTAGAATGTTTTCAAGATACAATTTATAAAAAAACAAGTGTAGGAATTTTTTATTATAATTACGGATGTAAAGCAGTGAAAAGGTTACTTTATTTCCATTTCACTTAACTGATACAGATTAATTAATAAAAATTGCTGTTTTTTCCCCCATTAGTTTAAACAGGTGTCAGCAAAAATGCATTCGTTTGCGGTACAACTACATTGCATATAAATTATTTAGAAATTCAATTAAACTATGTTAACTAATGAATGGTTCGTTCTACATAATTGACACGAGGATATCAAATGAAATGAGAAATAATATACATTATTAAATAGAAACTCATGAGTAACCCACCTCTAACTTGACACCTAATAAGAATAGTTAACGATTTACTCGAGTCATAGTTGTTTCAATAAGCTGTCTTAGGTGGCGTTTACCACCATCACCACCATGTACCACCATCGATTCTTTTGTTTTCTTTCGAATCACTTATGCTCAATAAATTAAAAAGTAATTTACGGTTATAGCACAATGAAGAAGAAGAAGAAGGAAAGGAAAGAGAAAAACCTCACTTAACCCACAATGTACTGATGGCAAGTAATGAAAATCGTGTTAATGATGATGACTTTATATCCATTTGAATCAAGTTAAATGAAATGTATGTATGTTTGTATGATTAGAAAAAATGCATAACTTAATTGAAGACATACATCACGAATCTGTAAAATAATTTACCGCAACAAGGTATAAAGAAGACGCGTCGCCGCGCAAATTAAAGTTAATCTCTCTTGTTTCCCAATTAATAAATTAAAGCATAAAACATATATACATACATATTTATGTATATTTTATGTTGTGCGCGTATATATTTTAATTTACATGCTTAGGTGTGTTTAAGCATGTAAATAAAGATGTGCTAATTTATTTCTTTTCTGTTTTGTCTTGTCACCGTTAGTAACTCTGTAGATAAGCTGCGTCATCAAAGGCAATGACAGCGTAATCACACTCAATACGGTAAATTTCCCAAGAATTTAATCATGTTCATCTATTTACATGGATTGATGAAATTGCAAAACTTACACAAATGTTTTCAACTGATGTCTGGCGCGACTAACGAAGATTGAACGCGACACGTAAAAGGGCTAAATAACGCAAGTAAATGAAGGAAATAAAAAAAATTAAAAGAAAAAGTCATAGCTCAACAATATTTCGCACCCGACCTTTTAACTTTTTGTTCTATATGCCACCGCATCTGATAGTAAGTTGTAGTTTAACATAGTTGTAACATAAACACATGCGCGATTACATAGGAAAGGAAGGAAGAACATGTCAGGCATAGCATATTGCAAAAGTCTGGCATATAAAGGACAGAAAGAAGAGCAGAGTTATAAAAAGCTGCAATTAAGTCTTTTGCTTAACTTGACGACAATACAGATCATCTTTGATATTCTAGGCAGGGATGTAGAACACGAGGGTTTTTTTTCTACTTCAGCAAACAACACAACAACAGTGGACCAATCTAAGGGTGATAACAACTACATCGATCCCGCTAATCAATCATGCTCATGAATATCCACAGCCTCTAGAATCTTTTGCATAGTAAATGATTAGTATCCACAAGATTCGTTCTAACTAAGAGTTTTAAATATTTATTACAATTATCAATCAACACACCGGTATAAACTATAGACTTACCGCTACATGTACTTCAAAAATAAATAAATATCTAGTTCAAATAACTCATTTATTATTAAAGTAAAGTTAAAGCGTAGAGAGACTGCGGTCGATTTCATTTACTTCATATTTATTGTTACCCTCCCTCCCTCCTTCTACCGGCAAGTAATTTTATAAACAAAGTGAAAATTGTGAACACAAAGTATTTAATAGCATACTGCCTATGTAAGTGCGCACTGTTTAAATATTTGTTATGTGGTTAGTTAGTAAAGTTGCTGGAATCATTTTAATTTTCTGAAAATCCTTATTTAAAAAACGCTGGAGAGGTATGTGCACATGTTGCGATTTTGTTTTCATATCATTTCGATAAAATTTTTCCATACGTTTATGGTTGAGTGGATGTTTACGTTCGTTTAGGTTCGTTAATTACATTTCACAAAAGAAAACCTCTCTATTATCTTAATGTACGCAAGATTTGTGAATCCGTTCTTTAAAAAATTGATTAATTGAACCTATATTAGGAGCTGCAAGTGGAGCTCTTTCCCAAACAAATAGGAATGAATGGAAAGTTGATCCTTCTTCTTTTCAATGTTCTCATGGCATTCCTTAAATATACTGGTTTAGTTAATAATTAGAATTCCTTCCATACACTTTTATTTTCTGACCTGTCAACACTACAGCATTACGCAAGCTTTCTACTCCTATAAAAATTCTTTAGAGAGAAGCAGGAATATCGCGAAGTTCTTTTATTTAAAGCGGAGGGTAACTGTTTTTCCTTTCTTTTATTGCTCATGCAATATTTCCTATGAATTGGTTTATATTTGCCATTTAGACTTCTGGTACATCCCGCTCGATATGAAATGTCAAGCTTTCTTCCCCAGACATCTTCCCAAAGTTCATTTTTTGTTTAATCTTTAATCTAATTACGACTGTAAAGTTTTGCAGCGAAATACTGTTTTGATAATATTAGTAAACACTGTTGCAAACTAAAAATTGAACCCTTCGTTTTTATATAGGTAAAAAAAAAGATGTTGACCACACTTTCTGTTTAAACTTGCACTATGGATTTATATCTCCGTAAGCTGTATATTGTTATTTGTAATATAATTGTAAAATATGGTAAATAACTAGGAGGCCCTAACTACAAACTATAGTGCATACAATTAAATAATAAACATAATATAACGTTAGCTTAAAGAGGAAAAGTTGGGAAAGAGAAGAAAGAAAGGGTATAAGAAAAGTGTACTTTTATTAAAATGAGCAAAACATATACGATGGATGCATTAAACAATAATAGGGGGAAGAATGTAAGCGGGTGTGAAGATAAATTCGAATTTAATTAGTAAAGATACTTGTCAACGCCGTCAACAGGGCTCTGTAAACGCCCTAACAAAGCTCCGTTAAGCAGCTCGGAATTAGGTATGATTGGATTTGGAAGCCGCCTCTGTACCACGCACACCTATATAAAAATGCCTTAATTGCTGAAAAACAAGTTTTGAAATTGTTTAACTTGTTGGAGAAGAATTGTTATATGGATTCATGACGTATCCACAGAAGAATCTTACGTTTTCCAATTTGGGCGGAATATGCCTCCAAACCTGACCATATTTTGCTCGTGATTGCTTAACACAGCTCTGTTATGGCATTTACACAGCTCGATTGGGAATGGTGGTGAGTATCTTTGCTGATTGAATTCGAAGCTTATCTTCATATCCTTATAATACATAGAAATTGAACAGAAAGAAAAAAGGGAATCAAGCATTTCAAGCCACGCTACTCGGATATATTTAAGTTAACCGTAAAAGGTTTAACTGACATGGAGCAGCGATCCGAGAATTTTTCATTTATAATCCCAATGAAAATGGCTTAGACCACTACTACGTACGAGAAATAGCGCAATTCGAGAATCCTAGGTTAGATACATAGTTGTTGGTGTAAAATTGGGAATATAAATAAGGTCCAGGTAGATCATGCGTACTGTAATATAACTTGAAAGGAGCGATGAAGTCTTAGCTATGAAAATTACTTTCTTAAGATTTGGTTCTGATTTTCTATGCAATTATATATTAATATTATTTATTCTCGTTATATTTTATATATTATCTCTCGTTAATCTTATCTTATACAAGGCTTCTATCTTGCTTTTTCTAGGTCTAGAAGTTTTCATTTTTAACTCTTTCAGAAATTTCATTAAATTCAAACACTTTACGCAAAACATTAAAGAAAAAGGATATTGAGATTTTCTTTAATCTTGTCTTAACACGTTCCGTACCAAGCTCCTTGTGCCACATTTATCATTTCGAAAATATATCTCTTTTTTCGTCTATATGCGAGAAAAGGTATATTTTTCATTATTATTAATATTCAAACAATAAAATGCTTGATGGAACATATCACTCAATAAGTTCGTGGGATAAAACCTCTATTGACAAGTACATAACATTCCGATCATTAGTTTACGAGTTACGGTTGTTTTAGTGACGGAACAAAAATGAAACTGGAATTTGCCCGTAGACAGCCCTAACACCATGTCTGAAAAAATGGTTTTTCCTCTTCTTTTATTTGTGTAGCTTGGACATCCGACCACGACAAATATTCGTAATAGCAACAAAATTCGTAGAAATAAAAATATCAACTTTTGTGCCAAATAAAGAGCATTCGCTGACAGGGTTCGTTCTCTGCGTGAACGATGCAGAAGAAAGTCATTGTTTCATCATATCCTTCTTGGGAATGAAAAGGGAATCTAATTTGAGAAACTTAGACGTAAACATCCATGAAGAGATGCAGGCATACAAGACCGAATCGCTGTATTTAATGGGACTAAGCAAAATGCACACCGTATAATATCGTACCATACATACAGTCACAAGCCTGTTATGACAATTTTCCCCTTAACAAAATCGGAATAGTTATACCGAGAAACGCATGGAAGTGAAGCAGATCTAAAATTTCAAAGTCAAGAAAGGAAAGCCTAATACCAAGCAGCAAAGCCTGACACAAATAGAATAATACGTAATAAAACAGACTCAGAAAAAATTGAGATATTGTACGCATTTATATGCTTGAGAAGGTGTGCGAAGAACGCACTAAGCTTATCAAAGTAAAATACCAACGACTATGACTGACTATCCAAATTGACTCAATGTTTTAAAGAAGAAAACATTCTAACCAGAAAGAGAGTGAATCATCCTCTAAACAGACAGAAAAAAGAATACAATTTCAAGTAAATATTCAATCCAAAGGAAAACGGAAATAATTATAAACCTACATAAGCATTTACATAATTTTTGCCAAATTCTTTTACAATAAATCAATTCGTAATCATTGCAACGAAATATAAATTTTAAGCAAAAAAAGGAACTTAGTTAGATTAATGACAGTCGTCGTCTATCTGGTCGAAAGGGAACTTGAAGAACCAATTCTAGATGAATGGCAGGCAGCTTTAATTAATGACCAACGCGAAAATGGATGCAAAAGTTTTACAATCACTGACGGGCCGTAATTACGACCCAGAGTATTTTGAGCCTTATCCGAGTCGCGTTGACGCAGAAGACATAAAGCCGGCTCAGTGGTTTCTTCGCGATCTCCAACACTGGTGCAATAATCCATCAACACCGTTCACCGTAGGACTGCATCCAAGCTGCACATGGTACGTTCATATTGCATCTGTAGATGCCAGAGCTTGACGTAAATATTTCGAAACAAACACTTTAGATCAGCAGGGATCTGAATTTCGTTGATGGAGGTTTCAGTCTCATTCTTCACTGCACCAGTAGATGTGAGGTTGCTGGCTTCATAGAACCCCACTCAGCCCTCTTGAATTTTTCAATTTCTCTCTTCACAGTTGACGAAGTTAAATCAATACTCCGATCACAATTTTTACAAAATTTGCGAGCCGTGGTCGCCACATTCGCTTCATTTTTATTGAAATATTGTTCAGCAATGAAAACGTGTTGCTCTCCCATTCCATTCCATTCCATTTTTTCAAAACCCTAAACTGGCCGCTTCCAAACTGTTTCCTTTTTTCTGTGGGTTGCCAACCTTTTACGCACAAATGCTGCCAAATTCACATCTTGCGCAAATCTTGGAACAGCCCATATATCAAATGACTTTGTGCAACATAAGAAAATTATTTTCAACTTCTATTCTTAATACTTTAATAGGTCCTCGCTCGTTAATATATTTCATATGTAACACAAAAATAAAAACTTTTAGGTAGATGTTGCAGCGAGAGTGAACTTGGTTAGAAGCGGATACTTGCATTTTTCATAATAAATTTTTTCGAGAAATAAATCAATTCAAAGGGGCGAGAAGACATGGCAAAATAACATGCTTTGCGATGTCCGAGAAAACCATTTACGTTTTATACGAGCAAGAGGCTAAACTTGTAAAATATGTTTAAGGCGTTGAAAAATACTTTCTTTTCGTTTCATTTTGGAGTCTGGTTAACTTTCTTCATTAATCAGAAGCTATTCGTTACAGACGACATAAAAAACGGCAAACACACAACAACAACAAAACACAAAATTAGCGGTAACGTTTGTATGAATGCGTGGTTTCACTGACTTAAGATGAGGAAGCAGCACAGTGCCCTTCAGTTTTCCGAAATCCTCTACCGGCCTATAGAGCGCAAGAAAAACTTCCCCGTGACATGGCACATGCAGTCGTAAATATTTTTGGGAAAATGCGAATATTTTTTCCCCCAAAAACTTAATTGAAAGTGTTTCCAACATAGAATGAATAAATAAAGTATGAAAAGCAAGTCTCACATCAAATACGGTTGATCACTTCATATTATCTCGTAAAATTTTCAAAAAGAATTGGGCAAATGACAAATTGAACAATCAAAAACATACTGTGCCGTTAATCTATCCTCAGTTCTAATTTTGTGCGATGACGCTGATAACACAAGCTTGCATCATTATATGTCTACGTTTGTCTGAACATGCTCACAATATTTTAACTAACAACTAACTATACTTGCAGTCAGACATAGAGTCACACATGCAATAATTATTCAATTGTCTTTGATTAAATGCGCAAAATTTTCTTCTATTCATATTTGAAAGATTAAATGAAATCGTGTGTATTCCATGATTTTTCCTAATTACCATAAACTTGCCTCTTCTGCTCACAACATAGCAGCAGTCAGTCAGTCATCGTTGTCATTATCGTTATAATGAAGCGAACCGACCAGGCTATAGAAGATATGAGTATACCGCAAACAGCGGAAATTGCTGTTTATTAGCGGGTTGCATACTCAATTTTACGATTTACAACTATATACGATTACATACATATATGAATATGAATGTGAATAACAAATAAATTTTCATGTTGCCAAGAAGACATGTTCAACCAGCCAGTCTATCACACATTCATTAATGCTTAACTCTCTCTCGTTCGCTTCCAAAGTTAAGTTAGTTTAAATATACTAAGCAATCATATACTGCCTTAATTTTTAAACGATATAAAAAATCAGAAAAAAATGAAGCAACGCTTCTCGTTAAATGCTTTTAAATTAAATTCTTGCAAACAAATAAACTGAATCACTAATGCAGCCACCTCCTCAAAAGACATTTCAAAAATTTCTCAAAGTAAGGCAAAGACAAATAAAATACTTTTGTTATGTTTACATAAAACAAACTGCATATGAGAGAATATGGAGTACATATCAATTTAGAGGCATGCATATATATAAATCCGAGGGTTAATTAGGGTTATGATAGAGACTCTTTACTGAAAACACAACGGGTGATGTGAAGAGGATACCAATAAAAGGAGTGCACTAGAAGCAACCAGCTCCAGCGAAGTGATCGTGGCACTCCCACGGCGGACAATCGAAGTGGTCGAAGAGCACGTGTGCAAGTCTCTGAGGAGGTGTAAGAGGTGGGTGTGGGGTTAACTTGTTACTTCTGGATGAACCACGCGTGAATGATCGCCAACTCCACGACGCATAGCAAAAAAAAAAAAAAAAAAAAAACACGTAGGCAATAAAATATTAATTTGCAACTTACGCTCAGGGAAAACAATGTTTCTTGCTGAACGTTTACTTAAGATGTTAGACGATGTGATACAGCCACACTTTTGTTAAAGAATACTAACAGTTTAACGATTTGAGTCGGATTCTGGATTCGGGATTCTGACAACTCAAACGCTTTTGTATAAATTAAATTTTGTAGTTCAATACTTATGTTAATTTAAGCTGATCGCATGTATTCTCGCATATAGTGTAGGATTGTTGTTCGCATTTTAATATGTATTTGGTAAGGTGTTCGCCAGGAAGATGTGAGGGGAAGAGGAAAAGGTAGGGAGTGTCCACAAACTAGTGGGCATTTGACCAATCGGTATGTGTTGTGCGCTTACCGACTGATTACTCAGCCCAGCTTTGAACAGGTATCGCCAAACCGCAACTAATTTGATAGCCTATACGCTCTTACCTACACGAGTATGCGGCGGGATTATGGTAATGCTACAGTAGTTACAGGAATCACCTTTATCCAGTTTTAAGCACACACTTACACACTTGAAGATTCGAAACATCATGACTAAAAGAAATCTTAAAGCAATTACTCGCTTTCTGCGCCCGACTCCTCTACCTGTAATTCTTTCTAACCGTCATTGTGTTTCCGCATATAGAGAAAAATATTTGAATGACTTATCATTAAAAAAAACAAAAAATTTAGTAAAAAATAATTTCACTTTGATTATATTGAGTGGTTGTGTTTTTCAATCTTGAACCTATTGAAGAAATATTTTTAATGATAACATTCTGATAAGTATTATCACTAATCAATTATTTTGAAAAACAAAAAATTACATTAATTAATTTTTTCTTTGCAATATGGAAAAAATTGGATCTTAATTTCGTCATTTGGTATTTACCACTTCAAAATCAAACGAATTAAAAATTTTAACAATGTCAGGATTAATTTCCTTAGAAAGGAAATCCTGCGCCAGCATTAAATTCTGAATCGACTTAAGCATGTCCATCTATGCAAGAACTATCGTAAATGATATCTCAGTCGGCTTCAAACTCAGCACTAAATTGGAAATTCTGGAACGCAGCGTATTCTTAACAACGGGCGAAATTGATTAAAGCGCACGTTCACCGTACAGCATAAGCTGAGACAATCTTTGTTCATCGCCGAATAAGCTGTAACTATAAATATTTGTCCACTCTATTCTAATGCAAAACTGTAGAGTATAGAAGATGCTTCCATAGCCAAATATAACTTTCTTGTTCATACTTTTTTATTGACGATTTATTTGTAATCAATTCAATGAATGACGATTTGCAATTCTTCAATGATCCGTAAAGATATTTCCGATTTCATTATTTTCTTAGTTAATTATTTATTTCGTATTAAAACAATTAGCGCATTAGTTCTTGCCTTCACTCTCCTTAAAAATCTTATCCCGCACAAATGTAATCTGAAGTTGGGTAAGAGGCGAAACGAAAGAATAGTTTACATGCTGGTGGGGATATCTGTCGGGTATCAGTTACTTATCGAGAGCATAAAAAAGCCATTCAACAAGATTCCCATACTTATGTATGTGTAACTATGCAATTTTTTTTACATACACTTCCTTGAGTAACTTAGCAATTATGCGAAATTCGCCTTAAAACGTATGTAAGTTTTTTGGTTGTTTTGAATGTCACAACTCAATCGATTTTACATTGACTTGGAATTGCTTGTGAAGGTAGTTTCAATTTGTACATAATTGCAGTCATTTCAACAATTGCAACTTATTGTTGCACTCATTGATGTTATTTCTCATAAAGCAGAATATTTCAAATAGCGCCATAAAATTAATAACTGAATAATTTTTCATAAGTTATTCGTGCAGAAATAAATAAAGAGCTAAAGAAGTCAATGCAAAGCCGGAACTTTTTTTTTTCAAACAAAACTAAAGACTAAAATGTAAGACCGCGTCTGCTGTCTGCAAGTAAGAATTGATTTATGAACCATGTATTCCACCCCACACGCTTTGCCGAATGACCGAAGGTTGGTTTTATTTAAATTTTTATAGCAACATTGATTTTTCAAACTTTTCGCAATAATATTAAAGAACAAAAATGTAATTAAATTACTTTACAATAAGTAGTGTGACGTAATTTCAAAATTGTTTTTTCTTTTTTTTTTTTGTGTAGAAGTTCAAGTTATTGCATTTACCGGTTTCTGAGATCAATAAAGAACTTGATTGATTCGTTTCGATTAAGCAGAGAAGCTCGCACGGAAGACTCTTTTACTTGCATTTTGTCCGAAGCAGTAATACTCTGTCTTCTCAACAGTCATTGATTTATTTTGGATTATTATGTATACGGCACTACTTCATCGCTGACGCGTTCTCTAACATGCAAATTTATTTATTACTACGTCTTATTGAAAAGATTTTATTACGTAATGGAGGGAAATTTTATACAGAATCTTCGACACAAGGTAAATAGTAGGAGTTTCGCATAACGAAACAAACAAAGTCTTCAACCATGTTCAACGGAGAGCTGAGCCTTTAATTAAAGCAAACAGAGCATACGATCCACCTATGAATTCGCCTTTGGAATATCTTACAAATAAATAATAAAGCAATAAATGCTTAAAAGAATGGACTTTGAAGTGTTACCCAAACACATACATACATTTGTTGTTACCATCTCTGATTTAATGAGTCTAGAATGTGACACTTTGAAGTGAATCCGAAATTAAATCTCTTCTCTTATTATTTCCTTGCTCTGTTTAGCTAAAGAAAGAGCAACTTTTTCTATTTGTTTTATACCCGACCGGTGACTCCGAATTTATCTTCGAATGCTACACGCATCCTATATGCTTAATTGAACCAACTATCTTCTAAGAGGGTTAATGCTTTCTATTAACATGTGTACACGATCTCAAAGACTTTAAATACAAGTCTGTTAAGAAGAAAGAAATTCATCCATCATAATTATAAGATATTTTTTTAAACAACTCGAACAGTAATTATCTTGTTTGCGATATGGTTTTTTTCCCCCATTAACTGTGGCCCCAACACAAAAAGCGAAAGGCAGTGGTTTACCTGCCACCCATTTAGTGCTTCCCGAACAAACTGTTTGCGGTCAAATAGACACAGAGAGAGAGAGAGAGAGAGAGAGAGGCAGAAGGAGAGCTGCGTTATTGAAATAGCAAATGCGTCGACACGCAAACAAATACAATACATACTACGGCTATTGCTATTGCTTAACTATGAAATATATTATATTGCGCAAAACCGCAAAATACTAATAACGAACGAACACTCAGCAAGGATATAATTTTTCACAATCGTATTCAAGAAAAGGAAAAAAAAAAACAATATTGTAGACTGATAACCAAATGCAAGAAAATTGATTTTTCTTTTTTCAACAAGCCTTCAACATTTTAAATGCACAAAATCTTATTACAATTTTTCGAAACTTTTTGCAAGTTACATAGACTTTTAGTTATTTACACAATTTATGTTAAGTTTGCGCATAGATACGTAACATTTACAAGGACTCAACTTTTATTGCTTCAGATTCACTGTAGTGTTTAAAAAATGTCCGTCTGTCTTGCGTACTTATGTTCAGCTAACAGGTCACAATTTACGAGTTGCTATGATTGAATTTGGTGCACCCATGTGTTTCGGACGAAGTATAAACGCTCTTGAAAACGGGTAGAATCGGATCACATACGCCGCCTTGGTCTAAAAACTCTTTATATGATCTAGGGCACTTAATGAAGGGCCACGTGTTCACTCGTTTGCACATTTTAATGTTTCCTTTAACTCGCGACAAAAAAAAGGCATGTTGATAACACCAAGTAGCCGCCCCGACCGATGGCTCTGAAAACGTATTATATCGACTACAGATGCAGGTTTTTGATTGTTCCAAATGGAGCAACGAAATTACTAAACTATTTTATTAAAAAAAAACCTAAAAGAAAAAGTCCCGGACGGAACAAGGAGAAAAATCTACCGGATTAAACTTATGCACTTCTCACAGAACAGACAAATTGAAGAAAATTTGCGGCAAACGAAAGAAATTTCATTTTTATTCATTTTTCCATTTTCCCAGTACAGGTTTTGCAGTAAGTAGGCTAAAAAGAAACTAAAGAAAATGGCACGTTTCTAATTAAATATAAAAATTCAGGTAAAAATTTCTCTTTTACATTAAAAATTGAAAAAAAGAAAACAATTTCTGGGGCAAGAGACAAGAAGAATGAATTTCTCAAACCGAGGAGTGTTAATAAGAAAGAATTTAGACGAAGAGAAACAACTCGTCTAAAAGAAATCCCTTAAGCATAAGTATTCTCCGTTGTTATTTTCGTCAGTGAAAGACGGCCGAATATTAGAATATTAGTGGAAATGTGCTCGGCCCATAACCTGAAGTTGATAGTTTGAAACAGTTTCTTAGAAAAATTAAAAGTAACACTAGTACGAAGCGAAAATGCCATACGAGTTAACCAATACATTGAGATTAACAGAACTACTGTGCAGGAATTGTGGTGCATTTTACAAGAAATTTTAATAACATTGTATTATGTTATTTCCACCAGCAATGAATGGCTTAAACCTGTCTTTGATAAAACGCGTCATAATACGACTGCAAACTTATTTATAAAAGTGAAAAGCGAGTGATTGATAGCATGTAAACGGTGTTGTTATAAAACCGAATGCTTTCTAAGGTGACCACAAGAACGAGTCCAAAGAGTTGCCCACCCAGTTCACAGTTCCAAAAATTGTAGCCATTGAAATGCTTCGGTTGATTGACGAATTGATTGATGTAGTCATACCTGGTAATGAAATGGAAGTGAAATGCGTGGACAAAGATTTGCAGCTGAACAACAAAGAAAGAATTCCGTACGCTACTAGCAGTTAGTTAAATACTATGAACTTGAACGATCCGTACTCGAAATGTGCTCTGGCTGCTTAAAAACCGATTCTTTGCCCCTATACGCGACCTGTCCTTACAGTTACAATGCTATAATTCATTTAATATTTCCTTTGTCTTATTATATTTCATTGATTAGTGTTTCGGTAAATTTTTTTTTTCATTTTTTTTTTTTTTTTTTTTTCATTGAAATCATACAATAAAATTTTAGTTTTCATTTCCTGTAGTGCCGCCATTCAACTCACCCTGGCGTGCTGTATGTAGCATAAAAAGGAAGCGATTGCCAAAAAAAAAAGAAAAAAGGCAAAGGAAAAAATGTTTTATTGTTTAGTTTTCCATTTTTTCTTCTTTTTAGTGCATAATCATAATGATTTTACTCTCTGGTGACTGGGAAATGAGGACAAAAGTTCACTTTTATAAGTTCGGAGTTTTTGCCTTTCCTTAAAAATAAATTTTTTCTTTTTTTCTTTTTTTTGGATACAAATACGACAAACACTATTTAATATCAAGAGGAAATTCATGCGTAGAAATAAATATGAAAACTTTTGTTGAAAGTTGTGTTTATTCAAATCGCATAAGCATTTGGGTTTTGAATTATCAATCAATTTTTACTTCAGTCATCAGTTTTTATTGTAATCAATATACAAAATAAGTAAGGCAGAGACATAAGTGCTATTTTCGATACAGCTTTTACATCAGAAAGTAACATGTAAAAATGTTTACATGGAATTTGACATACCTGAGGAATTAAGGTCCAAACTTTTATAACCCTAAATATCTACAACATAATAGGAACTCGAAAACTATTTTTCACATTTATTTATATCCTGCGAATGGGGGGCGTGGGGCATTAGATTTTTATTGCAGCCATGCACATGATTTAAAAAAATCTTGTTTTAACTTTATATGCTGCGTTGCATGTCCAGCGAACGTTCATTACGTATGTATAAATTCTGAAAACACAAGAACACTGATTACCCAGCTTAACATGCACGACACAAAATTTATGGGAATTTTTTATATCCTTCATCGAAGGACAGATATACGTTGTCTTTGTCGTTGCGTTTGCAACACTCGAAAATAATTCATTATTCAGTTGCACTATATACTTCTGTAGGGCTAACTATCAAATCGATATGGTCTGGTGGTTGGCCCAAAAGTTTTTTCGGTCTTACGTAAATATTTTACACGAAAGTATTACCAATCTACTTAAAGGCTTGACCATGATTTTCCTGAGTTTCACATATGTACATAGCATGCTATAGAACAGAGGTATCCAACATTCGCCTTAAAGCGAATATATATTTTTTACTTATGTCTTTTAAGAATATTTGCAAAGAAAGAAAATAAATGCAAAACTTACCTTTCGTTTAAAGCAATAAAAAAAAAAAAAAAACAATAGTAAAAAACCGTCGTGTTTATGTGTTATCCGCTTTTGAATGTTTGGTTTTTATATAAATGCCACGCAATTTGCACATAATCCAATTGAGAAAACACTTAAATCCACAACAAGTCCAAGACTCCTGACGAAAGAAGCCTTGCGTGCAAATGAAGGAAGAATATAAACCGAAAAATACACAAAAACACACACCTGCTAAAGGATATGATAACTATCGCGGACAATAACAGTAAGCAACTGAGTGAAGGCAATTCGTTATTTTGGGATGCCCACGAAATTTGTGAAAGAAACGACGACGTTTAGGTCAAATGAAATGCAAACGCAACGAATCGTAACGAGTACGGTTACGAATAAAATTAGTGATAGTAAGAGAATAGCTCCAGTTTATAATCTATGCTCCAAATTATAGCGAGAGAAATGAGCGAGTATCTCGCATGGGAGTTTTCCTTTTTTCCTCCTTTTTCTTCTAATTTATAGTAGCAATAAAAACAACCAGGACAAAAACAATCGATCTGTTTATGTAGCACTTGTAGCTGTAATTACTGTTATTGTGATTATTCTCAGTGTTGTTATTATTGCATTCGCGGTCTTTTGTAATTATCGGTTTTTAGAAGGAAAAAATATTATGAAAGCACTATTAAAAACATACGTACGCACACGGCATACAATTGGCTTTATATTTTCTTGGCCAAGACTATATATTCCGCATACACACACAAGCGAACTTCGATATAGGCAAAAAGAATTGCCTACGCCTTGCCCGTAATCCAAAATTTTGAAACCAAATTTCGCTTACAAACTAAACTTGACGGTCTTTGTTTCTTTTCTTAAAAGAAGATTAGTAAGAATTTATTACCTTTCTTCAATTTATTAAAGAATTACGATTTTCCTTTTTTTGCCGTAGTTTTCTATTTACTTCACACATAATTCTTTTGCTATTATTTATTTATTTCTTTTTATTTTTGGTTTCGTTTTCTCGTATATCTTTTATTGTTTTACTTTAGTACATTTCTTGCGCACACACGCGCGTACGCAAACACACGTTATAAAGTGGCTGGTTAAGTTTACTGGTTGGTTGGCCGTATCATCTTGGGTTAATACACATTTGCACACGTTCGTATTTGCTGATATTTATGTGGCTGAGTTACCGCATATGAATGAAAAGATTCAAAAGAAAAAGGCGAAAGGAAAACAGCAAAAAAATGAAGCAATTCAAGAAGCACATCGAGTGAGGAGAGTACAAATGAAAAAAAAAATCCTAACTAAACGCGCACATACACCATACATTCAAACATTCGTGAAAAGAATACTTGGTAATAAATAAGCTGCCTTCGAATTTTATCAATTAACGATAACCAATAACTATTGATGGTCTTTCATATAAAAAATACCGAATAAATGCGTTTCTTTTTTAGTAGTAGTTTTTAGTTAAATCTCCATTTACACATTTTTTTAAAGTTCGTACCTGTATAAATTGTCTGCGTTTTCCGACACTTTCTTTTTAGTTTCTTTTGCTCATATTTTGTACTCTCTTAATTGGTATTATATTCTCCCCTTTTTGGCCATAATTTTTTAAATATTAATAAACATTTCTCTATTTGATTTTTTACTTCTTGCATTGAGCATATTTTTTCTTTAAAGGCACTATTTTCTTGTTTTTAATTTATTTCACATTGTAAATATTTGCTAAATCGTATTTTCAACGCTTGTGTTTTCCATAATTTCTAAACGTCGAATTTTCCACATCCATATCCCTCTGAAATTTATTTAATATTTTTATTTATTTATTTCATTTTAATTTGTCGGATTTTCTGTTTTGTTTATATTAATTTCACTAACTCATGCGATAAGAAGAATTTATTATAACCTTTCTCATTCAAAATGCAACAACAAATACTCATTAACAATCGCTGCAACCGCTGAAAAGAATGCTGCTGAGAATAAAATTCTATTTCTCAGAAAAAAAGACATTCTTCGCACTCGTCTTAGCAAAATTTTAAGTACAGGATCAGCTGCTTTCAATTGGAAAGCATATATACGAAAACTTTTAGATATAAAATGTACGCATGAAATGGTAAGTGCTGTCAAATTTTAAACACTCGAGAATTAACTCACAAAAAAAAGAAGCAAATATGAAAACATAACCTTAAACAAACTACTTTTTTAAATTATATAATTGGCAAATTTTAAAATAATCGGTAGCAAGATGGGTTTATGCAGTTATACGATCTTAATTACAGAAACTACTTACTCATTTTTCTGGAACACAATTTCGGTCATGTCCTCACACATAGAAATGAAACCTCAATCTCCATACCTTCCTTTTATTTGAATTTTACACTACAGTCCGGCTTATATGTCTAGATTATTAATATGGAACTCCTGTGCGAGATTTTGTCCCATTAAATATTATTATGGCATGATTTTTATTACTTTTACATTTCCCAATATTGAAGCATGAAGAAGCTGACGTTTCTTCTCGTTTTTTCAGTTACATTATGTGGGGGGCTTTGCTATTTGGCCGTTGGGAAGACTGGGATTATTTAGATGGCAGCTATTTTTGCTTTATTTCTCTAAGCAGCATTGGCTTTGATGATTTAGTGCCCGGAGATCGTGTGGTAAGTTTTTATAACCTACACCAATTGCGGTACAGGGCATATTAAGTTAGTGCGGACGTATGGAACACCGATCAATTCAGAATCGCAAACTAAATAGATTTAAGCCCTGCTGTCCATTTGACCGTCTGCCCTTGGAAATTTGTATTCAAATTACGGGTCAGAATTTTTGATATATATTGATGAAATTTGCTACAGTGATATGTTTTGACACAAGGACGAACGCTATTGCAAATGGTTCGGACTACTTCCCATATAACGCTCTATTCTGAAAAGCCATTGCAATTTTCAAAATTTCTCGACAAAAGTGCTCAAATATTTTCCCATTTTAAATTGGTATGAAAACTTTGACCAGTAATTAGTCATATTGCTCTGTTATTTAGCAGTAATCAGTCACTTTGCTCTGTTATTTAACAGTTCTCAGTTACACTGCTTTGCTATTTAACAGATCTCATGACAATTGTGTTGCCGTACATTCTTATTGTTTCTTCTTCTTATTGCTTTATTTTAGCGTAAAAGAAATAGGCAATTAAGTAACGGTTTTTTAACCAAAAACCTTTTTCAAGCGCTTGCGAAGGATTGAGAAAGAAAAATTTTTTAGTTAGAGAAATGATTTCACCAAAAAATTATAGAAAGAAACTCAATTAAACCAAAAATTTAAACA
>NW_023998416.1:34656616-34670277 GCF_014805625.2 Glossina fuscipes | reverse complement strand
TGTACTTTGCTAAATAAAGTAAAGTTTTTCAGCTTCAAATTCATAATTGACTTGTAAGTGAATTTTATAATAAAATATACATAATAATTTTAATTTTATAATAAAATATATATAATTTTTTGCCTAGGAGACCTTTATTTTTCTCCATTTCGTTCAAAGTACTTTTTCTGTGCATGCCATTTTATTTTGGTGCATTGGTAAATATTGAATGTTAGACTACCAATAACAACAAAGCAAAACAAATGTATAACAAAGAGATCAAACGAAACGAAAACGGTAAAAATGTTAGAATTATTTTTTTTCATTTTCCATATTTTTATAAATTTAAAAATGATTTCATGTAAATGACCATTTTTGAATGTCAGCAATTGAATTGAATTATAAAACACAAATTTTAAAGCATTCTTCTTATGTTGGCAATAATAAAATAAAGTCGTTGAGAGATTGCGTTTTGCTGGTGTAAAATTTATCTCTCTATTGTGGATAAAACACAGCCAGTTTTTAACCACGAATTTCAAATTCATTAAGAAAAGTTTTGCCAAAATTTCCCTTTTCTGCCCTAGTTCTTGTGACCTCGCTGATCCTATAATGACAGCGAATCAAATTTACCTTTTGCGTGTTTGTCATCGGCATGTCGAGAGAAGTATCGTCTACGTATTTATCGTCTTTATTTGGTGGATCATTATTTAGCATTGATCAGGGATTTGGGATTCGAAATAGATAAATAATAAATACGCTAAATTATATTCATAATTGAGTAACCCTGGCAAGCCTTCTACCAGTGAAAATGATAAGAAGCAAAGAAAAAAATGTCTTCCTTTTAATAGATTTCGTATCTAAATATTTTTGTGAAAGCAAGAAATTCTGTTGAAAACATTTAAATTAAATTTCAAGTAGAAATACAGATGGGAGTGAAAGGATTGACGGGCTATATAGCCCGCCATGCCGAATTGTATTTGACTCCCTATGAACTGCACGATTGTTCGCTCGTAATTGATGGCGACAATTTAGCTTGTAATTTATATAAAGACGCGAGTGGTCCTTATTCGGCTTTTGGTGGAAATTATGATGATTTCTATAGAACTGTAGTAAATTTTTTTACTGTGTTGGATGAGTGCAATATTAGGCCATATGTTTTGATGGATGGCGGTTATGAGCCTCGAAAATTGCGAACGGTTAGGGCCCGATTACGCAGCAAAATTCAATTAATCAAACGTATTAACCCTTGCGGCTCGTATCCAATCTTTCCTAAGATGATGAACGAAGTATTTGTGGATGCGATTAGAGATTGTGGAGTCCCGATCATGCGGTGTTTATTCGAGGCTGATGATGAATTGGCAGCTCTAGCGCGTAAGCTGAATTGCCCTGTTTTAAGCTATGATTCGGACTTTTACATCTATAATGTACGTTATATACCGTTAATTACCTTAACGGTAAAAGCCCGTACCAAACTTCGTAAAGAATCGGCAAGTGGAAGAAATTTGAGGAAAAATGAAGCTAAAAAATTAGAAAAACTTGTCAAAGGCAATCGTGTTATCAGAGGTATAACAATAAGCAATCAAGAAACGTCACATCGGTGGGTGACATACAAATATCTGGATTGTTGCATATATCGTGTAGAGAAGCTTATTACTCGCAGTTCCTTAAGTAAAGAGAAAATACCTTTATTCGCCGCCCTCCTAGGCAATGACTTTATATCGCGTAAACCATTTCAAAATTTCTTCGCGTACGGCTTAGGTAAAATCGGAGGAAGTCGTAAAACTAATCAACATCAGCGGCGTATACGAAGAATTTTGGAATGGCTGAAGCATGAATCCCTAGAATCAGCGTTAGAAAAGATAATGAACCATTTGCCAAAGGCAAGCTAAGATCTGTAAATTAATTAATAAATTTGAATAACTTCAGTTAATTACAGAAGCAGCGTGCTGCGATAAAGGCGCAAGTGGAATCAGCTACCTCGGGCTATTCTAATGAGCTTTGTTACTCATTAGACTATTTTAAAAATCATTTCAAAAATCGTCTAACTGATAATGAAATGCAACAGGAAGGACTGGAAAGTGAATTCGCGGAGGAGTGCGAAAAAGAAACTTCAGATGAAGAACAAGAAGCAATTGAAGAAAAAACCTCAGATGAAGAACACGAATCACCTGAAGAAAAAACTTCAGAAGAAGAGCACGAACCAACTGAAGAAGAAACTTCGGATGAAGAACAAGGAAATGAAATTGACGATTTGGAAAGTAAAGAGGGTGAAGACAACTCTTCAAAATCTGATGATGATTCGGTTAACAGTGATAGAAGTGAGGAGGAGGAGGTTGCTGTGGATGACAAAGGAGAGAAAACATTTCCTGATTGGTTTCTTCGGAAATTGCATCCCGGTCATTTTCCACGTTTCATGGTCGATCTGATGTCCCTTCAAAAATATATCAATAACCCGCAAATTGAACACTTCCATTTTAATGATTGCAATGAAATCGCTTTGCCTATCTTACAGCATATATTTATGCTGTTAAATCATGTTAAAGGACACGAGACAGATAACAACTCATTCACGTATCTAACGAGAGCTACACGCATCAGCAATATTTGTTTCCGAGAAATCGATATAAAAAAAAATCCAATGTATTCGTTTGATCCTTCGCAACCAAATCCATTACTGTTCCGCTCCATATTTGAAAATGGAATGTCTTACTTGAACAGAGACGCACTGTTTTCAGATATAAAATTTTTGCCCGCTGATATAAAACTGTATTTCTTGGCTGTTGTCTATTGGTTGCATAGATCGTCACACGTTGACCTTAATCATTTACATGCATTGATAATTTGTTTGGTGGTTTTGAGAACTGTAGATATGAAAATTCCTCCGGTACGTAATATAAGGCTATTTCATAAACGTTTTGGTAACCTGATTAAGAAAGAACGGTTGCATCGTAACAAACTGTTGGCGGAAGGTGTTAGTGAACGCGGCATGAAAAAAGAGGTAAAAGCTCTATCGATACCTGATCGCATGACTTATATACCAAAATCGGATTGTTATCTGGTGCAAAATGAACTATTGCAGCATTTCTACATACCCGAGATCTTCAAAAAAAAATATGATGCATACTCCTCTGTAGTTTTACATGCGTTCGCCGAGTTCCAATCGGTGGTATTTCAATTACATACTCTAAATGCTTTGCTAGATTTTCCATACCTGGCTCCAAAAATGGGGCAGCTATATTGCGGTGTGTTCCTTTACAATTTATACAATTTATTAAAATCTCGTCCAGATGTTGCGCATTACGTGAAGAAATATATATTTCGTGATTCATCAATGATGTTCGATTTCTATGACTATTTGTGGAAGTGGTGCATGCCATTTGTGCCTAACTGGAAAAAAAATCATGCCACAAGAACGAAGAACAAGAAAAGAATTCGCAAATCAAAGAAAAATTCCACTGAGAGCTTGATGAAGAAAGACCCTTATACTGATATGCTGAGCAACGCAGAGGAGGATAAAGAAAATGAAGAATTTTTTGATTTAAATAATCAATTTTGTGCACTTTTAGAAGTCAGCTGAAAAAGTGCTTGGATTTCCAATAAAGAGCATTTATTGAAACAACCGGTAGCCTATGCTGGTAGCCCCAATTTTTTTTCCTTATAGTCTAAGGATCTATTTCATTAGTCTAAAAAGTATTGATTAATGATAATTGAAAGATAAGGAGCAAACTGTTCACAATGTCGTGTGGGTATATATTGAATGAAGTGGAAAAATTTCGCAACGTAGTATTGTATGGTTGGAGAGGGCATGGCCAGCGTTACGGGAGACGTTAAATATATGAATGTTTCCGCTTTCAAATTAAAAAGGGTCTAAGAACTGTAGAATTTTCGCGGACAATGTGCGAACTTAATTTCTATATTCCAGCTTCTTGTCAACACTTTTCTCAAGCAGCTGTTAAAATAGAAAGGATCGCACCGATAAAATTTCTGGCCTCGTTTGCATATAATAATTAATCTTAACACAGCACAATGCTGTGTTTTCTTTTTTTGTAAGTGTCAAACGAGTATCAAAAATGTCACGAGTTTTCGTCAAGCAAGTAAAAGAAGTGTCATAATGAAAGAGAAGAAATCATATGTTGAATGCAATTGATGCTGATAACTATGTTAAAAACCGGGCAATCCCTATTAAAAGAAATATAAAAATAGAACAAAATAAAAAGCAAAAAAGCACATTGTCAACAAAACTTTTAATTTTATTAAACCAACTGAACTAAAAACAAAGAGCCGATAATCCTTGGCTACCACGAGACGTAGCTTTCAACATTGCAATGATGCAATGGAATAAAATCAAAAATTACTATCCATAATTCGTTACTATTATCGATATAGTTTTCATTTTCGAATTTGGATAGTTCGATATTTTGGGATTTGAAATCAATGACTTAATTATGGGAAATTATGTTTGCATTTGAGTAGCGTTGGCAAGCCTACTATCAGCGAAGTTAGTAAAAAACAAAGAAAAAGTTCTTTGTTTTGCTAGATTTCGTATATTAAACTTCTTATAAAAAGCGAAAAATTGTGTTGAAAACAATTACATTAAAAATATTAAAGCCACTGCCAATTAAGTGAACAGGTCAAGAAACAGGATAGAAAATCAGCGAATGCATTTTTGGCAGGATGGAATGAGCACTCAGAATAAATAATAATAGAGGCACAGAGAAAGGAAGAGAGCAAAAGTAATTGCTTATCAAATAAATTCTTTTTTTGCGGATTGTATTAAATTTTAATGGAAAGGTAAATAATATTTTTGAAATTCTAACGAAACATTTATAAATAAAATGTTTTTTTTTTAGGATTGAAAAATCGACAACACTTTCTGGCATTATAATACAGATCAGTTAAACTGACTCTTGTCATATTTCAGTTGATTGCAGTTCCTCATCCTTCGCTGTTTTTGGACTCGTCCAAGCATATGTGTTCTAGTAATCCTTTTAGCTCCCATTGCTTGGTATTTAACATCTTGAAGCCTCTCGACTTCTCCATCGGTCGCACTTACGTGGTACCGATCGTTTCATCGTTTTATTTATCAATTTCCATCAATGGTGTAACAGAATGGACAGCGTTTTTGAAGCATATTTAGGACCGGATGGAATGTTAGGAGCGGTGGCTGGAAGTGGCGGTGAACCTGACGATATACCCAAAGTTAATAGCAAAGTGTGGGTTTTGGGTAAACAGTACAATGCCGTACAAGAGCTAGATTTAATACGCCGAGACATAAGGTCGAGGCTGTGGTGTACATATAGGTTTGTGATGGTTTTTATTATGTCTTTCCTTAAATTTATTTCGGAAAAATTCCTTTAACTAATAGTATTGTTCTCCTCCTCTCTTTTATGAGATCTTATGTTATATTATGTGTTCTTCATCTCTTTTTAGAAGAGGTTTCGTGCCTTTAGGGGAACCGCAACTAACTACTGACAAAGGTTGGGGTTGCATGTTGAGATGTGGCCAAATGGTCTTGGCACAAGCATTAATCGACTTGCATTTGGGGCGCGACTGGTTTTGGAGCACAGAATGCCGTGATTCTACTTACCTAAAAATTGTTAATCGTTTCGAAGATTCACGTAAAAGTTACTTTTCTATACATCAAATTGCTCTAATGGGTGACTCAGAAGATAAAAAAGTAGGCCAATGGTTTGGCCCAAACACAGTTTCACAAGTGCTCAAGTAGGTATTTGTGGCATAAGCAAAAATAATTTCATATAAAGAAACATCCTTTGCAGAAAATTAGTTCGTTACGATGATTGGTGTAGTTTGGTGATACATGTGGCCATGGACAATGTCATTGTTATAGACGATATAAGTAAGTGCCAAATAAGAAAAAGAAAGAAGATAATTGCAAACATATGTTAAGCATTTCACTATCGCGTGACACGTTGAACACGTTAAACATTATTAATGTATTTGCTTAACAGTTACTCTTTGCTTGGAGAAGCCTCAAAATGAGGAAAGCTGGAAGCCGTTATTGCTTATGATTCCCTTGCGTTTGGGCTTAAGTGATATTAACCCGATTTATATACCCGCGCTTAAAAAATGTTTTGAATTGGTGGGCAATTGTGGAATGATTGGTGGCAGGCCGAATCAAGCTTTATATTTTGTGGGCTATATTGATGATGAGGTTTTATACTTAGATCCACACACTACACAACGTTCCGGCACAGTTGGCCAAAAAACGTCCGCGGATGAAATAGATTTTGACGAGACTTTTCATCAAAAATACGCAGGTCGAATCAATTTTGCACAAATGGATCCCTCATTGGCACTGGTCAGTCGAGTTTTTTACATTCAATACATAAACCAATCCATATAAAAATATACCAATTATTAATACCTATTAATATCTTCAGTGTTTTCTGTGCAAATCCCGTGTGGCTTTTGATATATTACTGGATAAAATGAAAACGGAGGTTTTACCGGCCAGTCCTCAACCTTTATTTGAAATAATGCAAAAGCCTAGTTCGGAGTGGAAATCTACTGTAGCAGGTATGGTAGCATGCGATATCCTGTTACTCATGAAATCTTATTTTGAATAACTGGCCGGCAGTTACTAGTCCATGTAGACATTCACACTCTAGTGATGATCTAATCAGTTATAATCACTCTTTGACCATCCCGACTGTCTTGCAAGACTCGAGTTATATCTCAGATCGTACTACTTCTACTAACTATGGCGATACAGAAGGTTTTCTTTAATATTTATCTTTTAAATTTTAATTTGTTAACACTTTTTTGCTTTCATATCAATCAAATCAAACTCTGTACGCCTTTTTTGCTAATATTTATCTTACTATATTTTAGATTTTGAAAATGTTAATCATACGCCACGCGAGTTGAGACGTGCTTGCTGTGACGACGTATTGGATTCAGATGAAGACTTTGAATTTATTTCTTAGTTTCTTTTTTAAGATCACATATGTACGTGTATGCAATTTTTGTTATATGGAGTAAAGTTTAATGAGCAGAAATGTTGGGGAGATATATATATATTTTTTTTATATTAAGATTTTTTTTTTATAAAATTAGCTTCTAAATTTTGTATAATTAAATCAAAACTGTTTTAAACATTTCACAAAAGTCTTCGATACCTTATCGGGTGTTGAAAAAGCCTTAAGTAAATAAATAAAATTAATTTGGCTTTTTTATGCAAAAATTCAATTTAGCGATTAAAGGAATAATTGTCGAAAATCGTGTAGTTTTATTGTCCCGAAATATGATTAGTTGCACTTGTTGTTGTTTTGCTGCAAAAATTGTCATCTACGCCTAAGGTGTAGAAAATTGTTCGAAATATTAGGAAACGGCAACGATAAGGGCGTTTAAGATAAGAGTAATTCTCTGGCATGGAAGTCATTTGTGGAGAGGTATTTGGAAATTATAGTTTTAGGAGGGTTGAACTTACTGCACCTTCCAGCATAATTCACTATGAACCTAACTTTAGACATGTTCTTTTTTAAAGAGCTATATAAGCTTGCATTAATGCAAGTAAATGCATTTCTGTTTTTTTAATAAAAATAACGCAAATGTAAAACTTACCATCCCATAGAATGTGCGACCCTTGTCTTATTAGACGATTAGATAGAGGGTTTAATTTAATTTTACGGACGTAAATGAGTTTTTCAATATTTTATACTTTACCAAACCTGTAGGACATACAAGCAATATGAGAAGAAACAAGAAACCTTAGTTAATCTTGGGATTAATATCGCCTGCGTCGAAGACATTTCAATATTTTTATCAAAAAAGGAAAAAAGAGATCTTCAGAAATATATGAGAGCACGATTTGAAGAGAAAATAGACGAAAAAAATTAATAATGCTAAGCTGTTCATAGTTTCTGGGCCGGTTTTAACATTTCTATACGGTTTTATACTATTAAAGCGGAAACTTTTGACATCTGATTGAATGATTGATGTTTTTATATTTTTACATTTTACACTTTTATGTGTACTCGCTAATCCTCAATAAGATATTTATTTTTATTAAAATGATTATACTAACTTTCTGGCCTAAACGGGCCTATAGTTTTACTTGCTAGTCGTCATTCTATTTGTTTTAGCCACATGATTTATTTCTATGGTGTAAATAATAACAAATTCTAAGTCGGTAAGTTCATAGTTGCGACAGTTTCGACAATGCTCATTAGAAACTTTACACAAATTACTTATAGATAACCATAATTAATGGGAGATGCATTGTGTGCATTCCAGCACATGGGCCCGATTTAGTTACTAACCCTTCTGTAGCAACCGAAATGTTTGACCTGCCAAATGGAAGTCTATTAGGAAGCTACGAAAAATTCTGCTCCATTGTTTTGACGTATCTTAAGCGATAAAAAAAGTTTTACGAATAAGTCCATTCGTATATCTTTTCTGGTTTCTGGCATTTTATAATTGGGGTTGTGAGGTCTGTCTTTAGTGTTAAAGAATTGAGCTTAAATTTTGGTTCAGTTTAAGCTTTTACTTGTCGTTTCAACCCTATACGTATAAGTATATGTGTGAATATATATTATATATATTGTTAGTCGGTTAGTTAGCCAATTACACATTACCTCTCACATCATTTATTGCGGCCGCACCTTATATTGTTTATTTACTTAATGGTTACCAACAAGTGGTTCGTTTTTTGCTTTTTCTCATTCACTTTCGAAATATCGTTTTAATTCAGCTCTATTTCTAAAGTTTAAGATTTAATGATATTACATATATTTAAATATATTATGAATCATAGTTTAGTACGTGTTGTTTTGTCTACTACTTTTAATTGTTGTTGTTTATTTGTTTACCTTTATTATCACTATTTATTTACTAATATTTAGCTACGGCATAGTCTGGTCGGGTCGTTAAGGTCGTTAAGGCCGAGATCTTCGATTTCTGATATAGATTATACTCTACAACATAAGTTGTGTGTGAATATGGCTGCATTCATTGTATAGCTCTTCTTCGCTTATTACGAATGTTTTGAAAAACGAATTAGCTTTTGAAATTATTTATGTAAAGTAAGTTTACGAGAAAGTCCAGAGACATGATTGGGTTGATCCTTAATTTGTTAAATTCATCGAGAAGTTATGCACTTGTATACATCTTCACCTACTAGAGCACGTAACTTTGTTTGGATGAAAAAAGGACTAGACCATATGACTTTTACAAACCTTTCAAGGAGGAAGTGATGGAAATGAAAGCAGATATTATTGGTGAATCACATGCAACCATAAGCAGAGTTAAAATGTATTTCAAACTAAAAGAAAAAAAAAAAAGTAAAAATAATGGATTATATGAAATGAAGAATTTCATAAAATTTCATGCAACACCAATGATATGAACATGTTTGGGACGCACAAGTAGCATAAAAAGGTGCTTCAGAACAATTCTTTTACATTATTGAGGAAGAATGCTTTTTACTTGGTTTCCCTTTAAAAAGCAACATAGAAAAATTGCGACCGTTACTGAGGAGGAGTTTGTACGAAGTGAGTTGAGTAGTTTGGTAAAAAGGAATCTTTCAAGATAAGCTTGACACCATGAAAAGGAGCGTGAAGTGAGTGTAACAAGAGGTGGTGAAACGAGACACAGCCACCACCTATGCTGTGAATGCTGTAAAAGCTCCCGCCCAACGTTTACGTTAAATACGTCCGCCTGCTGGTATTGTCGTGATGCCAGACGGGCCTTTTTCTGTTGGTCAATTTTGGATGCTTCATCTCAATTGCTTGCTTGCTTTAATCGTGTTACTTGTTGACAATCACCTGGTGGTGAGGTTAGACCAACCAATAATGCATGCACCCCTTCTAAATCGACCAAATACAAAGTATTGCCACATGTGGAGTTAATCTTGGCTTTGCTATTTCCTATCATTTGTGCAGCTTCATGCCTCTAAGATTGCGCTCTCCTACTGACTTTCCGTTGGCGTTATCGTTAGCAATCTCGCCGAAAGTGTAGCGTTCTCATTTCGTTTATATTCGTTACATTTCGTTACATTTTTCGATATGAATTCATATCGTAACGCGAAATATTGAATTTTTTGGTTTTCTACCCTTATATAGTATAAATGTTTAAAACTATTGCTTGGTTGATGTTTAGCTCGGCAGAAATGTCATGACATCGAACGTACCAGTCTTTTTCGCAAACTATTTCTTCACGTAATATAATGAAGAAGATGTAAATATTGCGCTTATATGGATGAGAAGGCCCTAAGTAAGTCTGATTAGAGTTGAGAGGATAGGGCTGCAATGCCAAAGTTTTGCATTCTTTTGCAGCGTAATCCTCAGTATAAGAATGAGTTAATGAAATTCATCAAAAGATTATTAATCAATGAATACCACAGACATACATACATACATGCTACATTTATAATTATTTGAAAAGTACTTGACCAAACTTGAATGCCAACGATATGTTAATAACTTGATATCAACATTATATTGTTATATATTATGGACGGGCATATGCATATATATGCAAGTATCATACAATCATACAATATATCTTGATCGATCAAAGTATTTCTATTGACCATTAGCTTAACAGTTGCTCAAGTCGACGCGAGGGTGTTGGCATTTTGTTATACAACAATTTTGTATGAGTTGAAAAACTTTTTTTTTTAATCATAAAAAAGAATTCCTATAAAATTTTATATGAATTGTTATCTGTTTAACGATCGCGTTGCCTTATATTACATAAAATCTCATGCGCATGCGCTGTATGATGTGTGTTTAAGTAACAACAAACAGCGATATGAAAACAAGATTTCTGTCTGTCTGTCTGCAAATTATTAAAGCGGATTATGTTTGCCTGTGGCTTTTTATTGTTATGTTATTATTTTAGGGAGCTTTTGGCATGGGGTTCAAGATCAAGACTATTTGAAATGTTTCACTTTTTTGCATTAAATACGTAACTCTAAGCTCGTGCGCATATCAAAAAATTTCCTTTTAACTTTGTTTGAACGGGATGGAAAAGTTTACTTAAGGAACGCTTTAGTTTCGCTGTTTGTTTTATAATTATTTTTATTTTTTTTTTCTTTTTTTTTTAACTTTAAATTAATTGTTATAAATGAGTTAATTTCGAGGCAATGAAGTATATATAGTACGACTGTAACCGAGTATTAATTATCAACAATTATTTTCTAGCCAATTAAAAATTGAAATAATTAATTACGAATACAAAGAAAAAAGAAACTCAGACGATTGCCGTTAAGCGCCAGTTAAGCCAAACCAAGCCCAGTCTGTAGATTAGAATTTTTAATAACAATTTTTTTCTTTCTGTTAAAATTTGTTTCGGTTTTAGTTGAAAGTAAGATATATGTTTATTAACATCAAAAAAGCAAAATTAAACGTTACTTGATATGAGCGAATGCGTGCTTTGCCACAATTAAGTAAATATTTGAAAGACAAATACTTGGAAGGCACTACCTAAAACCCAAGTGTAAAATAGTGTAGAAGTGGACGCGGTTATACAATACACTTATTACTTGATTTATTTTTGCAGTCGTGAGTCTTACGACGAGAGACTTGCGAACGGACATGCCTAAGTTGGTAATACATATCTCCTATCGTTTCGGGATTGCGTAATATATTTTTAAGTGTATTCATCAGACTCCTTCAAGAGCGCATTCTCTAAACTAATGTTATACAATTTCCAATGAAATATGCAACAAAATTCCATTTTTTGCTATATAATGTCACTTTTGTTTTTGAATCCATTTCTCCTTTGCCACAGGATAGAAACAATCCAACCTAACCTACTATATCAAAAAAACAGTTGGTAGAGTTCAATATATAGATGAGTGGCAGATCTCTTACTTTAAATTGGGTGTACTTTGGTGCTGAATTCTATTTTGAGTTATTGCAACTTGGATATATAACATTCAAAAAGGCAGCATGCAAAGCATGGGTTCGATAACTTTGTTATACAATGATTCGTCTAGACATTCAAGACACGCTACATTCTGCACATTCACCTCATAAATGATCCAAATATTTTTTCTTCAATCAACCTTTGGAAATTTGAAAACAAATAGCAGTCGTTAAGGGCCAGAATACGATGGCTGTGGCAGTAATTCGAATTTCAATTCATGCGATACGTCATTCTAACCGTCCACTACGACACGACACGGCATACTTCTTTTGCTATGAGTGCAACACCCGCATGTCCAAATTTCCATTCAAGATAGCGAATGCACGCCCGGTCGACATACTTGTGATATCATCTTTCCTTTACAACTTTACATTTCGACTATCGAGGATCGTTTTGACGTTTTCTGAACGTTCACCGAAAAACAGTTATCTTCAACTTTCCATTCCAACTTTCAAAGCAATATTTACTTAATGCACTATCTTCCGACTTTCTTCTTGTTACGGAAATGATAAAAGTAGTACAAATAAAACCGCTGCACCTCGTGAAGAAATGCTCGAAATTAAACGAAACTCGGGCGCCCTTTCGTTGCAGTTGCACGTGCAAGCTGTATGTGTTTTGCTTCAAGAAAATTTGTTTTTCAAAGACATATTTCTCTCTATCAATTTTATACCTCTTCGTAAGTATTCATGTCAGGAAGCGCTAACGCTTTTGTGGAATGAATGCCGCTTTTCTTGGACTGCACGCTATGGCACTAATAAAAAGTCACACTTTATTGATTCCGCGATTTATTGGCCGGTTATTATCTCCCTATAGGTCCTTGGTTCATATAATTCAAGTCAAAATTATATAACCATTCGCTTTGATGGTAAAATGCAGAATGGAACCGTTTTGCCTATAAACAAACAGAATTGGGTTGACAAACGGAACTAAAACTGTTGCGTTCTTTAAAACCCCTAACAAGAAAAAAAAATAAGTCGTTCACTATAATCATTAAAAATATTTCATTCTTACCTTAGTATCATTTGACCGTTACGTTCGTATATGCACAAGCTTATCATTCATAAGTTATTAACCCGAAAATATTCTACTTACCTATCAAGGTTGTTATATGAGTTGAGAAAAATCAAGTGGACGAGCGCCTAGTATTAATTGCTCGCGCGTGTATATGTTGAGCCAAAGAGTTTCACTGATGTAGGTTATCCTCAAGGCAACTAAACGGATCTATCGGAATAGCTTTTCTTTTTTCCATAGCTGTGCTACACTGGATATCTGGGGACTAAAAAAGCGATAACTGGGCAAGAGAGCTTGATAGGCATTCGTTGCAACAATGCTTGTTTCTCGCTAGTTGAAGAATTTTGTAGTACAGCACATTGTACCAGAAACATGTTAGTATACTTGCCACCACGGGAAGCGCAATAGCTAAGCCGACTCATATTTTTTGCAAAATGTCCGTAATCGTTCCATTAATTTGTGTCACTCGAGGATTAAGATGACCATTTCCAAACCTTGTGCGTTACTTCACCCTGTGGCCGGTTCGGGAGTATGACGGTTAGGGTTAGTTAACTTCATTGCTTCCACTAGAAACGGCATGGCTATGCGATGTTATATGAACATTATTTCTTCCATCGTCACATTCTTTCTTTCACTTTTTCTTATTACATTTTTCTCCCTGCCCTTTCTTATTTGTCTCGTATCGTCTATGGCAAAGTATATTAAGCGAATAGCACGAAATTGTTCTCATATATATGTTAATGGCAGAGTGGATCAATGTAATTAGTACTCGTAGTGCG